>NW_022589713.1:46888907-47029104 GCF_004348235.1 Phoca vitulina
TTCTTTCTTTCTTTCTTTCTTTCTTTCTTTCTTTCTTTCTTTCTTTCCTTCCTTCCTTTCTTTCCTCTTCCTTCCTTCCTTCCTTCCTTCCTTCCTTCCTTCCTTCCTTCCATCCATCCATCACAACTGGTTTATATTGCAATGTATAGATTTACCACATTTTGTTTATGTGTCAGTTGATGGACATTTGGGTTGTTTCCAGTTTTTGGCTATTATGAGTAATGTTGCTATGAACATTTGTGTACAAGTTTTTGTATGGACATACCTTTTCATTTCTCCTAGATACCTAGGAATAGAATCTCTGGATCATATGGTAACAATATATTTAACACTTTGAGGAATTGTCAAACTGTTCCAAAGCAGCTGCACTATTTTACATTCTCCCCAGCAATGTATGAGGCTTCTAGTTTTTCCACATCCTCACCAACACTTGTTAATCTTGTTTCTGTTTGTTTTTTTTTTTTTAATTATAGCCATCATAGTAGGTTTGAAGTGGTATCTCATTGTGGTTTTGATGTGCATTTCCCTAATTACTAATGATGTTGAGCCTGTCTTCATGTGTTTATTGGCCATTTGCATATCCTATTTGGAGAAATATCTAATCAGATCATCACCCATTTTTAAACTGAATTCTGTGTCTTTTTATTATGGTGTTGTGGGAGTTCTTTATATATTTTAGATACAAGTCCCTAATCAGATATATGATTTACAAATAATCTCTCCCATAGTATGGATTGTCTTTTTTAATACTTTCTTGATGATACTGTTTGTACCACAGAAGTTTTTAATTTTGATGAAGTCTTTCATTGATACTGCTTTTGGTATTGTATCTAGGAAACCTACTCTGTCTACTCCAAGATCATGAAGATTTAGTGCTATGTTTTCTTTGAAGAATTTTATAATTTTAGCTCCTACATTTAGGTCTCTGATCCATTTTGAGTTAATTTTTGTGTACGGTGTGATGTAAGAAGCCAACTTTATTCTTTTGCATGTGGATATCCTGTTGTCCCAACACCATTTGTTGAAAAACTATTCCTTTCCCATTGAGTTGTCTAGGTATCCTTGTCAAAAGTCAATTGATCAGATTTCTATATCAGTTAGGGACGACATTAGGTTTGGGGTTGGTGTTGAGGAGAATAACTACCATGACTTCAGTGCTTTGATGAAACCTCAGATGCGAGGCCTTCTGGCCAAGCATCTGTGATTTCATATTGTTGGAGCGTTCGCTGTATCCCTGGGGGTTGCAGCTTTCTATAAGTTTGCTGTGGCCGAACCAAGAAAGAAGGCATATGCAGATTTCTACAGAAATTATGATTCCATGAAAGAGTTTGAGGAGATGAAGAAGGCTGGTATCTTTCAGAGTGCAAAGTGATTCTGGAATGTAAAGAATTTCTTTGGGTTGAGTTCCATTGAAGTCTGTCACTGACCTGTGTTCCTGAACTATGAAACACAAATATTGGGTTATGGAATAGTTTGTCTTGATAAATAAACAACTAACAACAACAACAAAAAAAGTCAATTGATCACAAATGTCAGGGTTCTGGACTATCAGTTCTGTATCTTTGATCTTGGTTTGTTGAACATTTACATTAGTATTTTTAAAATTTATTTCTAGAAGTAATGACTTTTTTTATGTGAAATGCTTCTTTTAAGATTTTATTTATTTGAGTTAGAGCGAGAGTGAGCGAGCGAGAGAGAGAGCACGAGCCGGAGGTAGGGGTAGAGGGAGAGAGAGAAGCAGGCTCCCCACTGAGCAGGGAGCCCGACGTGGGGCTTGATCCCAGGACCCTGGGATCACGACCTGAGCTGAAGGCAGACACTTCACCGACTGAGCCACCCAAATGTTTTTTCTTTTTAAAAGCCTTAAAAACTGTTACTAGGTAGTAATAATCTACCAAATTAGAGAGTTGTTAGGGCGCCTGGGTGGCTCAGTTGGTTAAGCGACTGCCTTCGGCTCAGGTCATGATCCTGGAGTCCCGGGATCGAGTCCCACATCAGGCTCCCTGCTGAGCAGGGAGTCTGCTTCTCCCTCTGACCCTCCTCCCTCTCATGCTCTCTCTATCTCATTCTCTCTCTCGCAAATAAATAAAATCTTAAAAAAAAAAAAAAAAAATAGAGAGTTGTTAAAAAATAGACTTGTAAGCTGTTTTAAGCAGAAAACTTTGAATTATATAAAATTTCAGACATTTTGTTTTTGCTCTTTTTTTGTTGTTACTCTTTTTTTAATCATTTTTGTATTGCTTACTTATTAAAGAATGACCAGAACTTGAATAATTGCTAGAAAAAAATGTTTATGCCTTTACATTAGCATTATTATACAGAACAAGAAAGTACTGAAAACAGATGTCTGGAAAGTAGCAAAATTTAAATGAGTATTAAGTTTACTTGTGTGAAGAGAGGCTGTATTCTGTTCTGTCATTGCATTCTGAATACCAAATAGCTTGTTGTTTAAAAACAAGAGTAACATTTCTGAAAACATCGATGCTTCTTCATTTTAGGACTCTTCACAAATATATGTGGTCTGCATACCTTTTTATCTTTCAGAGGCTACATTGCTGCTTGATTTTGTTTCTTGGATAGCAGAGAGCATATAAAGTTCTTATCCTGGCATAATTGGCTTATTACCATCCTTCCATTTCATGTGCATGTTACTAAACCAGGAATTCCCTCAACTGCTTGCATTTTGCAAAAATGCATCTTCATGTGTTTGTGCCAGTGATGTATTTCCTGTTACATTGAATATAAGCAATGAACGTATTTTAGATATCAGGCTGATGGCTGTGACTTTCATCTAGGAGTCTTTATCCGAAGTGGAAGAAAAATACAAGAAAGCCATGGTTTCCAACGCACAGTTAGACAATGAGAAGAACAATTTGATCTACCAGGTAGACACCCTCAAGGATGTTATTGAAGAACAGGAGGAACAAATGGCAGAATTTTACAGAGAAAATGAAGAAAAATCAAAGGTAATTGTGCATCTTGTATCATCCCTTTCTCTGGGTCAGAAAATTAGAACCTGCCATTTCGGAGGTGCTGGGCTTGATGGAAGAGCGCAGCATACCCGGGTCTGAAGCTGCAGTCGAAACTGATTGGGCCAAGGAAATTGACAAACATGAGATATCAGGTCTTAAGATATTTTCTTTTTTAAATTTTTATAAAATCTATTTAATTTTCTTAAGGAAAATCTTATGACCTCCTTCATTTTCTGAAGATAGAATACAACTCAAGTTTTATCTTTATTTTCTATCTCTTAATTTCTTCTTGTTTTAACTGGCTAGAATGCCACAAAGCTCTGAGGACTTTCAGTGAGACAGTTCATTTTTTCTTTTCTATCATTTTTTAAGATAATCTGTTTTCTAAATGATTGGAGAGAAGTTTTTAACCAGTTATTTAAAAACAGCAGGATGAAGACATGGGTCAGCCGTCAACAGATGTTTTCTTTAGAGGTTTGTAAGTTATATTGTTAAAATGTGCAGATGGAAAATAAAAGCCACTGTCCAAGGTTCAGATTTGCCGTTTGACAACTGCGGAAAACAAATTGGCTTCTCTTACTGGATTTGGACTTTTTAAAGTGTTGATGTCAGTCCAAGCAGAGGACAAAAGGTTATTACTGCCAAAAAAATGAGTTGTGACTACATTGCAAAAATAAAAATAAAAAGCCCAGAAAACAATTTAGGACATGTTCACAGTGAATTGTTAGAAACATCAGTAATCTGAAGGGAGAGAAGCTGTTTAATATAACCTCAAAGGGACTGGTATTAATACTATACACTCTAATGGGGATTTTTTTCCTTGAGGACTGAAAATGTTCTTTCCAGTCTGTTTTGGTCATGTTTAAAATGTGTTCGGAAGTGTTTGTCAAGGGCTTGGGGGAAGGAAGGATGACTAGACAAAATATAGAGGATTTTTGGGGCAGTGATACTATTCTAAGTATGATACTATACTAGTGGATACATTATTTTTGTCAAAACCCATAGAATATATAACACCAAGAGTGAGCCTTAATGTAAGCTATGGACTTTGGGTGATAATGATGTGTCAGTGTGTGCTCAGCACTTGTAACAAATGTACCACTCTGGTGCAGGAGGTTGATAGTAGGTAGGAGAGGCTCTTTGTGTGTGGGCAGGGCTATATGAGAACTCTGTATTTTCCACTCAACTGCACCAACCTAAAAGTGCTCTAAAAAATAAAGTCTATTAAAAAAAAAGTTAGGGTAAGAAGACTTGTGTCTATGTAAGTGAAAAAGAGACCTCCAGGTATTTTCATACTGGATGACAGGGCTCATTGAAGACTATGATTTGGTGGCATAGGTGGTTTCCTCTTTGATTCTTCCTGTTTCTCAAGGGCCAATTTCTGAGATTCTGAACTGTCATATTTTATGTAGAGCCCTTGGACTCCTTTTTTGCCTTTCCATGCATTTTTCATGTCTGTTTCTGGCTCTTTGTTTCTAGTAGATTAGAAGAAAATCTCATGGTAAGTATTTAATGTTCAGTACTAAAATGAGTTATCATTCCATCTTCTCAAATGCCCTTGAGCATTAAAAAAAAAAAACCAACAACCCACAAACCTCTATGATTAACTTACTAGGCAACTTAATATTTTTTTCCTTTTGTCTTTTTCTAATATCTAGAGATGTGTTAGTATACATAGAGCTGTGGTTTTTAATTTTTATGAAAAAAAAAACCACCTGTGCTTTTCAAATTAAAAAAATCCCAAGCAGGAGGAGGGACAGAGGGGGAGGGAGAGGGACAAGCAAGAGGCTCTATCTCGGGACCCTGGGATGATGACCTGAGCTAAGTCAAGAGTTGGCTACTCAACTGACTGAGCCACCCAAGTGCCCCTATAGATATTGCCTCATGCAGTAGAATGTTCACGTTCAGAGACGTACAGAGAGGTCAGGCACTCAGGTATGTTTCATTATAGCTCAGAAGGAAAGGGTAGAGAAGGACCATTCAATTATAACAACAATGGTATTAATACAATTTTTCAAAATGTCTTCAGTGCTTCCTGCTGGGATTATAATAACTGTATCTTAAATATTGTCTCTATACCTACTCTGGGGAAGAATGCCTGATTAGGAATGTCTCAAGTATATTATTTCCTTAATAGCTATTTATTTTAGTAGTGGATTCTTTTCCTTTCTTTTTTTTAAAAAAATGTTTTTAAACATTTTATGTTTAAAGTTGTTTTAACATTTAAAAAAAATATTTTATTAGAGTTTTTATTTTTTATTTTTTTAAGATTTTATTTATTTATTTGACAGAGAGCACACAAGCAGGGGGAGCAGCAGCAGAGGGAGAGGGAGAAGCAGACTCCCCATTGAGCAGAGAGCCTGACACGGGGCTCGATCGCAGGTCTCTGGGATCATGACCTGAGCCGAAGGCAGATGCTTAACCAACGAGCCATCCAGGTGCCCCTAGAGGTTTTAAAAATACAGAAAATAGCGGACTATTCTGAACCCTCCTAAAGCCCATCATCTACCCCCAGCAACCATCAACCCATGGCCAATTTTGTCATATTTCCCCCACTCCTGTTCTTTGAGACAAGACCTCAATAACTCATATATTTTTTTAAGATTTTATTTATTTATTTGAGAGGGTGAGCGAGATAGAGCGAGCATGAGCCGGGAAGGAGCAGAGGGAGAGGGAGAAGCAGACTCCCCGCTGAGCAGGGAGCCCGATGTGGGGCTCGATCCTGGGACTCTGGGATCATGACCTGAGCCAAAGGCAGATGCTTAACCGACTGAGCCACCCAGGCACCCCTCAGTATCTCATATTTTAATATGAGTTTAGGTATGACTCTCTAAACGAGAGGGACTCCCTCTTTTTTTTATAACCACAAGACCATTCATATCTAAAAAATTAAGAATAATTCCTTCATACTACGTATCCAACCATTGTTAAAATTTTAATTGTCTCAAATGTCCTAAGTGGTTTTCTTTTTTACACTTAAATAAAAAAAAAAAACAAAACTCTGAGGATCCAGATAAGTTCCATAAGTTGGAATTAGTTGTCATGTCTTTAAGTCTCTATTTATAGCTTTCCTTTCATCTCTTTTTTTTTTCCTCCCTTGCAATTTGTGTGTTGAAGAGACTCGATTGCTTGTCTTAACAGTTTCTGACAGCCTTAGGGATTTTGCTGTTTCATTCCTACGGTGTCTTTAATGTGTTCCCTTTTCCTCTGTATTTTCTGTAAACAGGTAGTCAGGTTTAGAGGCCTAACCAAATACAGGTGCGGCATTTTTGGCAAGTCTGCTTCACGGGTTATCTTCTGGCAGGAGGCCCTGATGTATGGCTCTTTCTTTTTATAATGCTGTTGCTAGATGCTTCGATCTGTTAGTGGATTAGGGGTTGCAAAATGGGATATACTAATTTTATCATTACTGTTTCCCATTTCTTGTATTATTTTAAAATGGATTGGAGATAAAATTCACATACCATCTAATTCATCCTTTTAAAAGCGTACAATTCGGGGCTTTTGTATATTCATATTATGTGCAGCCATCCCAGTTAGTTTTAGAGGACTGTGGTCATGTCAGAAAGAAGCCCTGTACCCTTTAGCTGTCATTGCTCTGTCTCCTGCCCCCTCAGCCCTGAGTAACTCATCCGCTTTCTGTCTCTATAGATTTCCCCATTCTAAACTTGCAGTCAATAGAGTCATAGAATATGAAGGTGGCTTTTGAGACTGGCTTCTTTTATTTAGCTGAACTATTTTTGACATTCATCTGTGTTGTAGTGTGGGTGACTGCTTCATTACTTTTTATGGCCTCATACTATCCCATTGCATGGGCATACCACATTTTGTTTGTTCATTTGTGTGTTGATGCACGTGCTATGATGAATAATGCTGCTGTAAACATTTGTGTACAAGTCTGTGTGTGGACGTATGTTGTCCTTTCTGTTAAGTGTGTACCTGGGAAGGGAGTTAGTTGCTGGGTCATATGGCAGCTCTATGTTGAACCATTTGAGGAATGCCAGACCATTTTCCACAGTGGCCACACCATTTCACGTTCCCACCAGTGGTGTATGTGAGTTCTGATTTCACCACAGCCTCACCAACACTTAGTATTGTCTGACTTTTTTTTCTTTTTACAGTCTTCCTAGCAGCTGTGGTTTTGATTTGCATTTTCCTGATGACTAATAATTATGAGTATATTTTCATATGCTTCCTTGGAGAAATAGCTATTCAGATCCTTTGCCTGTTTTTATTTTTTATTATTATTTTTTAAAGATTTTATTTTTTTGAGAGAAAGAGAATGAGAGAGAGAGAGCACAAGCAGGGGGAGGAACAGAGGGAAAGGAAGAAGTAGACTCCCTGCTGAGCAAGGAGCCTGATGCGGGGCTCCATCTCAGGACCCTGGGATCATGATCTGAGCTGAAGGCAGATACTTAACCGACTGAGCCATCCAGGTGCCCCTCTTTTGCCTATTTTTAAATTGGATTTTTTTAATTATTATTATTGAGTTGCAAGAGTTCATATATTCTAGATACAAGTCCTTTATCAGATACAACTTAAAAAATATTTTAAAATATCATTAAGTCAAGAATACAAGCGTTTGATGATCTGAATTCGTTGTAGCTTTTATTCTTTTTGATTTTCAAATTGTTCAACCTTTAAGTAATCTGAACATGTTCAGGTTGATTTCCAAGTAATTTTGACATGAGTCTAAGTTTTTTTTTTTTTTTAAATAAATTCTGTCTAGCACAAGAAAGTGTTCCAGGCTCATCTGGTATTTCCTTCTCCAGACTTGGAGCTGTTTGTCCAAGGAGCCTTGGTTCTTTTAGTGGGGTGGTGTGGGTGCTGGAGAGCTCTTGCCACCAAGAAGATAACTGTTTATAAAGGCCTTTTTAGTGGAATATCAGGGAAATATTTATGTGGGGTACTTTTTTGTTTTTAAAGTCAAAATATATTATGAATTTATGCTAGTAGTTCTAGTTCATGTTCAGGACTCTGGCATTTTTCCTTACCCTCTCTGTTTTACATATGTGTATCTCCATTTTCCCACTGCCAGTTCTCAAAGTCACTGGGGGATGATAGTAATTATGTTATATTCTGTTCTCTTTGCTCTATCCCACAGTGCTCAGAATAGCAATACCAGTGTTGCCACAAGTGATATAATTACTGAAAATAGTTAAAAGTTTTTTGTTTTGTTCTGGTTGGCTGTTATTTTGCTGCTATACTATGTATAGTCCAACCATTGTTTTTTAAAAGTTACTCGAAATAGTTTCTCTGTGCTTATGCTGCTAACTGGATGTATAATTTAGGCTCACTGCATTTTATTTTCAATACTTAGGAATTGCTTTAAAAATTTTTATCTTTAGATTATTTTTACTTTTAATTGTGATAAAAAGTATAACAAAATTTACCATCTTAACCATTTTAAGGTGTTACAGTTCAGACAGTTCAGTAATATCAAGTATATTCACATTGTTGTGCAATGGGAACTTTTTCATCTTGCAGAACTGAAACTCTGTACTCTTTAAACAACAGCCCCCCCCCCCCCCCCCCCCCCCCCCCAGCTCCTGGCAGCCACCATTCTTCTTTCTCTCTCTCTCTGAGTTTGGCTCCTCTAGGTATCTCATAAGAGTGAAATCATGCAATATTTGACTTTTTGTGACTGGCTTCATATAATGCTTTCAAGGCTTATCCATGTTGTATTGTAGCATGTGTCAGAATTTCCTTCCTGAGTAATATTCCAGTGTATGTATGTACCACATTTTGTGTATCCATTCATCTGTCTGTGGATACTTGGGTTGCTTCCATCAGGAATTGCTTTTTGAATTTAATTTTGTTTTACAATTACATAAGATATTTACATGTATCTGAAGTGAAATCAACAAAGAGTCAATCTTCTATCTCTGTTCATCCCTCTTTCTTGAGGGGATTTTTTAATTAAATGCTTTATCCTTCCATACTTAAGAAGATAGATATATTTTGCTATTTGAAAAAGTATATACAAATATATGTTTTTTATCCCCTCTTTCTTAGAAAATGGTAGCATACTATAAATACTGCTCCACACCTTGCTCTTTTTATCACCTTATGACTGTGGGTCTTCTTCATTCCTTGGTATTACTCCATAGTGATTCCATGGTGCGCATGTACTATAGTTTATTCCACCAGCTCCCTGTTGATGGACATCTGAATTGTTTGCAGTCTTTTGCTGTTAAAATAGTCCTGCAAAAATGATGTACTACATAAGTCTTTTTGCATTTTTGCCGGGATAGCCAGGGGATTCATCAGAGTGGGTTTATTGGGTCAAAAGGCATGCTCATTCTGCTGGATACTGCCCGTTTTCCCTTTGTATTAGTTATACCATTTTGGATTCCTACCAGAATGTACGAGAGGGCCTGTTTCCATCCCCATAGTATTTTCCTGAATACGTTGTCAAGTTTTTGAACTTCTACTAGTGTTTAAGTGAGACCATACAGTTTTAATTTATTGTTCTCTTAGTATGATCATCTTTTTATATTCAGAGTGATTTCTTTTTCTGTGAACTGTCCATTTCTTTAGACTATTTTTCTATATAGTACTGTTTTTTTCTTTTTAGAGGCTCTATATAGAGAGACGATAACTTTGTTTCTGATATAAGTTGCAATTTTTTTTTTGTAGTTTATCATTTGTGTTTTTACTTTGCTTGGAGTGCCTTTTGCCATTCAAAAGTTTTTGTTTTTTTTTTTTTAAAGATTTTATTTTTATTTATTTGACAGAGAGAGACATAGCGAGAGAGGGAACACAAGCAGGAGGAGTAGGAGAGGGAGAAGCAGGCTTCCCCGCGGAGCAGGGAGCCCGATGTGGGGCTCGATCCCAGGGTCCTGGGATCACGACCTGAGCCGAAGGCAGACGCTTAACGACTGAGCCACCCAGGCGCCCCGCCATTCAAAAGTTTTTATGTAGTCTAACTTATTACCCATTTCCCTTTCTTGCTGGTGGATTTTTAAAGTCATTTTTTAGTAACATTTTTTTCCTACTCTTTGGAATTCACTCATTTTTTTTCTCTAGTAACTATCCTTCTTTCCTTTTCTCTTTTTTTCTCTCTTTTTTCCATACACTTCCAATCCATTTGAAATTTGTCCTGGTGTATAGTGTGAGGTGTGGTTCCAATTTCCTTTTTCCATTTGGATATCCAGTTATTCCAGCTTCACTTACATAAAACTCTATCTTTTCTCATTGATTTGAGATGATCTTTTTGTTTTGTTTTTGCTTAGTACATTTGCACATGTAATTGGGTGTATTTCTGGATTTTCTCTTCTGCTCCTTTCATCTGTATTCAAAAGCCCTTACAAACATTGCTTTAATTATATTGACCTTATGTCTAGTGAAGCTAGCTTTCTTCTTTATCAGTATTTTTGTTCTGGCTGTTTTTTCTTATGTTTTTCTTCCAAATAAACTTTCTAATCAATTCGTCAAGCTCTGATGAGAAAAAAGCCTAATGGTATTTTTATTTGGATTGCATTAAATGTATAGATTAATTTGGGGGAGAACTGACATTTTTATGATACTAAGTCTTTTTATCCAAGATAGTGTGCCTTTCTATTTGGTCCTACTTCTCTGTCCCTCAGGAATATTTTATATGATTTTCCTCATATTGATTTTGGGTATTTCTTTTAAGTTTATGCATGTGTTTTTAAAAATTTTATTTTTTGATACTGTGTTTATTATATTTTCTCTCTAGATTTTAGTTATATTTATGAGGATTATTGGATTTTATATGTTAATTTTATAACCTGTTACTTTATTAAGTCTTCTCATTGTTCTTAGTAATTTTGCCATTGATTAGTCTGGGTTTTCTAGCTGTATACTCCTAGGAGATGAAAAATGTAATTTTCTGAACCTTTCCATAGAATACAGAATTTTTCTAAGTTATTATGCATGGGAAGTGCAAGTGTGTGTCTGGAGGTCAGTCTTAGCCTCTGAATTATTATATTGTAGACGTGCCAGTTTGTTGCGTGCCGTTATCTGTATAAGCGGTATCATTTGTTTATTAACAGGAGTTAGAAAGGCAGAAACATATGTGTAGTGTGCTACAGCATAAGATGGATGAACTTAAAGAAGGCCTTCGACAGCGAGATGAGCTCATTGAGGTATGTGCATGAACTGTGGAAATACTTAATTTTGAACAAAATGCATTGAATGGGACAAGGGGGGGTCGTGTGTTGGGACGGAAGGGAGTTAAAATGCCACAGTTCCTTGTCTCTTCATCTTGGCTGTACCCTAAAATTTCACACTCATGAAACATAAAGTCAGGCTTAAAAAGTTAATGCTACCAACCTTATAAACATTCCCCCTTGTAATAGCAAAAGCTTTTGTAATGATCTTTTATTCCTAAGCACATTGTTTCCTAAAGTTATGTTAGGAAATGGGCAAAAGGAAAAATTTTGAGTACCATTAGTCTTTGGAATGTAGTGAATGCTGTCTGCTGGGACAACGTTCTTGGGGAACAAGACGTTTGCTCTTCATTGAGGTGGATCTGTTTCTGAGGCAGCTGAAGGAAAAGAGCTGGGCAAGAAAGACGCTTCTACACGAAAAGCTGGAGGTTGGCAGGTTGTGCTGTGGAGGAACCCCTGCGTGCCCAGTGTTGGCAGCATCCTCAGGAATGTGAAGCAGGGGGGTCCACCAAGAAATCTTTGAAAGCATTTATTGTCCTTTTGTTCCTGCTACCTTGTGAGCATCTCTGTTTTTCTTTAAATGTGGTTTTTCCTCTTGAGGAGGGTTTTCCTCGTGTTTTGTAAGTATGCCGGGAAGGGATCCTGCCCACTGGCATGCTGTGGTTATCAAAGTGTCTTAGGTTAACTTAATGTTGATGACGAGGGAGAGATTTCAGGAAGGCCAGTTCTTCCTGATCCTGGGAGATGCCTCCCGCACCACACGCACCACACTCATACTCATCCACCTTCCTGTCGCTCAGGACCCACCCCGCCCCCACTTTGTTCCCCTCCCTCCTCCTCTCTTCCCTGCTGCACTTAATCTCTCACCCTGTAAATGACTTAAAAAAAAAATTTACTAGAGGAAAACAAATGACTACTTTTCTATTTGTGGATTTGTGTTAACTTTTCTTCATTCTTGAGAATGATTGAATTCAATGTAGCCTGTAGATTGAGTTTGTGAATGCTAAATGCAGATACAGATAACCCTTGGAAAATACCAGATTACATGTGAAGTTAGTTGTCCTAGTTTTTCCATTTTTGGCATGAAGCATATTATCTAAATTTTGTATCCTCCTGGTATTTAAAAATAATGAGAATTCCTCTCCTTTTTTGTCCTTTTGTGTTTTTTGTGTCTATATGCCAGCCACTTGCTATTTCTTTTTCTAATTAAGATGTATACTTTTCCCCACTTTTGATTTCAAAAGAATCATAAAGCTGCTTTGGCAGCTGCTTCTCAGATTCAGTAGTTTAAGTTAGAATTGGTTCAGTGTTTTAGTTTTTAATTTGATGATTGTGCTTAAGAGGAATTGTAATGCTTGATTCCCATAACTTGTCGCTGTGGTTTCTTTAAAAGAGGAGGGTGCTACAGTGCGGACTTTAAAGACCTTAGTTTTAGGAGTTTTTATGTTTAGAATTAATGTCTCGTAGATGTTCATACCCATGCATATGTATAACTGAAAAACCTTGAATATGACAAAATAATGCTTTTTGGTCTTTCACGGTAAAGTAGATAAGAAGTGTGTAAGTAGGAAGTAGGAAATGGTAATTTACCAATAATTCTTAAAAGAAAACCTGTTACATATTCAAGGGTATAAATGGAGCCTCGTTGTTTAAGAATTGCTACATGCTGAATTCTAGTTTTTCTAAAAAAAACTAGACTAAACTGAACTAAAAATATGACTGTTCCTTCGAATTCATGATATTCTTGCTGTCATAGGTTCTGCTAACAAATTCAAAATGATTAAGCTGAGATATGTCTTGTATTTTTTAGTTCCGCTTAAGAAAATAAGGTTTAAAACTACGGCCTGTTCTCTGTGATAAGGATCATGTGTTCATGAGCAAATCTGAATTTCCCTCTCTAGAAATGTAAGTTGTTCCATGTTTGGAAAAAAGGCAGTTCTCAGAGGAAGAGCACACACATGGAGCTGCGTGTACACACAAACCCTAACTGGCTTGCTGCCACAGAGCTGTTCTTCCCACTTCCCTTGTGGCAAGCCAGTGGGAGTCCTGTCGCCAAGACACTGGATGTCATCTTTCCCTTTAGCAAGCAACTCTTTGCCTGTTGAGCACAGACTTTCTTTCTCCCTTTGTTAAGTTTCTTTATCAGCTTTATTTTTTGTTCTCTTTTCTTCCCTCTGACCCCCTCCGTTTTTTCTTTCTGCTCTTTTATTACTTCTCTTCCCACTTCCTCTGCAGGAGAATCAGCGAATGCAGCAGAAAATAGACACCGTGACAAAAGAGGTGTTTGACCTCCAGGAGACACTTCTTTGGAAAGATAAAAACATTAGGGTATGAAATGAAATTGGGCTTTGGTCTGAAGCTCATCGATGAGGAATAGACCAATATAATCTAATTTAGAGATTCCTAAAAATCTGTCCTTTTGGTTATTTTTGAGCATTTATACACTGAAATGGGAATAAGGAGAAGATAGAAAAAAACTTCCAGGGGAAAACTTGATACCGTGCCTTGGAAGAACTCTTCTTGCTAGCAGGACTCTGGGCTTTGTGAAACCTACAAAGTAGGAACTTTCTAGGGAAGTTTATTTCCCCAGGATTCTCATCCAGAAGCAGCCACAGGCATTTAATTCAAACTCTGTGGGTAACTTGATAACCTTACATTGCAAGAATTTTGGATGAGAAGCAAGAGAACAGTGAGTGGGGGGTGGAGGACAAGTAATTAGCATCCCATAAATCCTTGGTGAATAAAATAGGAAGAGATTAACATCAATTTAGTTACGGATGTGGATAGGAATGTAAGATTTGCCAGAGTTGCCAAACCATGACGTCATCTCTAATTATAACCCCATGACTCCCCAAAGCGGGGGCCCAGATAAGGAAAGTCTTCAGTGCTTTTTTCGCTAAACCCTTTAGGTAGATTCCAAGTGCACAGGAGGCTAGAAAAATTCCCACCAGTTATCCTGTGTCACCCTTTGACATGCGCCCCATCTCACTCTGTGAGCTCTCTGTTCCCTGTCCTGCACTGAGGGTGCCACGCAGCCATAGCTGCCAGAGGCTTACCTCGTCTGGGAAGGGCTATGGCAGAGGAGGCAGAGAGAAGGAAGGAAGCCCTTGTCCTGAGAACATAGAAAGTTTTGTTCTGCTTGAGGTTAGGTGGCCTAGGGAAAAGTCGGCAAAGATCCCCAAGAACAGCTGTGATAGACATGCCTGGATGAGCAGTCTTCTGGGTCATACCCTTCATTGTTGGGGGGAGGGGTTCTCGTATCCAGTTCTTTTCATACATCCAAGGACATATCCTCTTTTTTTTTTTTTTAAGATTTTATTTATTTATTTGAGAGAGCAAGAGTACACCAGCTGGGGGGCGGGGCAAAGGAGAGGGAGAAGCAGACTCCCCGCTGAGCAGGGGCCCTACTCACTGGATCCCAGGACCCCGAGATCATGACCTGAGCAGAAGGCAGACACTTAATTGACTGAGCCACCCAGGTACCGCCCTCCATCCTCTTATTAATAAACACATGGGAAACAAAATTACTTCTTAAGAGCTTTTAATATTTAAATACTGAGTTTCTAAAATTCCACCCAAAGCTAGAAGAGCCTTCTGGAATATAACCACTGTTAAGAGTTTTGAAATTTTGATTGTGAACTACTGATCTTATTTACATTTTTACTTGGGGAATTTTAAATGAGATGTGAAAAAATGTATGGCACAAAGTAGGTAATTTGTAAAGGTTAAAGTCTGGTCACTATCTAGAATGGTCTTCTTTTAGGACCTTAACATAATTTTCTTTAGCACAGATCTGTAGGTCCATGATTTCTATTTTGTATAATTATCTTAGTATTTAAACCGATTATTTTGGATCAGCCATAGGAAAACCCCAAACCACTCAGTCCAATAAAACAGCTATTCAAAATAAAACAAAAATTTATTTTCTACCAAAAAGATGTGCTCATAGTTAAGACAAGTTATTTGACTTTTAAATATTCATGGCATTGTTGAATGAATAAGTGGGCTATCTTCTTTCTGTATGGTATATAATAATGTGTTCCTTTGGCTTTTTTAAAAAATTAAACTTAAAAAAACGTTTTTTGAGGTAATTGTAGATTCACATGCAATTGCAAGAAGTAATACAGAGAGGTCCTGTATGCCCTTTATCCAGTCTTCCCCAAATGGAACATCTTGCAAAAACTATGGTACAGTATCACTGCCAGGATATTGACCTTGCTATATAGGCAAAATACAGAACATTTTCACTACCACAAAGGATGTCTCCTGTTGCCCTTTTATGGCCTCATCTGCTACCTTCCCTACTCCTCCCCAAGCCCTGGCAACCACTAATCTGTTCTCATTTCTGTAATTTTGCCATTATAAGACCATTATATAAATGGAATTAAAAAGTATTTAACCCTTTGGGGTTATGTTTTTCACTCAGCATGATTCCCTTGAGATTTAGCCGAGTTGCGTGTATCAATAGTTGGTCCCTCCTTTGACTTTTTAGGAAACTCTCTAAATTGTGGTAAAATACAAATAACGTCAAGTTTACCACTTTAACCATTTTTCAGTGTAGAGTTTGGTGGTATTAAGTACATTCACACTGTTGTGCTGCCGTCACCACCATCCATCTCCAGAGCTCTTTCATCTTGCAGAACCGAAACTGTGCCCATTAAACAGCTCCCCACGTCCTCCTCCCTGTAGTCCCTGGCAGCCACCATTCTACTTTCTGTCTCTCTGGATTTACTATTCTAGGTACCTCATATAAGTAGAATCCTAGAGTCTTTGTCTTTTTGTGACTGGCTTATTTCACTTAGCATAATGTCCTCAAGGTTTAACTGTGGTCGGGCATGTGTCAGAACGTCCTTCCTTTTAAGGCCGAAGGATAGTTCATTGTACGTATGTACCACATTTTGTTTATCCATTCATCGGTTGGTGAACAGACACTGGGTTTGCTTCCACCTTTTGGCTATTGTGGATAATGCTGCTGTGCACATGAGTTTGCAAGTACCCTTTTATGGCCCTGCTTTCATTTCTTTGGGTTGATACCCAGGGGTGGAATTGCTGCATAATATGGTAGTGGTATGTTGAAGTTTTTTGAGGAATAGCCAGACTGTCTTCCACAGCAGCGGTACCATTTTCCATTCTCATCAGTACTGCACAAGGGTTTCATGACCAGCACTTGTTTCTGGTTTTTCTGATAGCCATCCTAGTGTGGTCCTCCCATGACTCGCACAAGACACATTTTCAGTTTAGTCAGTGACTACCTCACGTATCCCTTGTCTCTAGTTTCATTTTCAAGATTTAAAGTTAGTACTTAATAAAGGAACATGACCTTTATTCTCATGTTAAGAGTTTGGTTTTCTTTGGCTCTCCTTCATCGATCCTTGTGGTCATGCTTGTAGCCCTAAAGCAGTTCCAAGTGCCAGGTGGCTACATGTGGAATAAGCACATACAAAGGACTGGTGTATCTGGATAGCCCCATGTGAGACTCCATCCCATTCTGACTAAAGATATTTATGGCCCATGGAATTATATGGAGAAATAACCTTTTGCCCCCAGAGTTCAGCCTGTTACACGTATCTTTCAGGCTTCTTGACACTAGAATTTGAGGTTAGGTCAGGGGTAAAGAATTATTTAGATCTCCACAAGCACGTAGTTTTTATTCTAAGCAGGGAAAAAAAATCTCTAAGAGCTATTACTGAATGCAAACACAGGGTAGTGGTTTTATGGTCAGGTGCTACAGAGGGTTTCAGATCCAGCGTGACTACATTTGCTCCAATTATAAGGTATTTCAGTAGCCTCCAAACTTTGTGGTGAAATGGGAGAACTTATAGGATGTATTTTATTTTCCCGTCCATAATTATGGGAAGATGAAGTTAAAAAGTCCAAAAGCAAAGATAAAACCCATTGCTATAAGATGTAGGAAGAAGAGCAAATGGCATTTTCTAGCATTTGCTAGAATTTCTAGTTTCAAATTGGTCTGTTCCTAAGAGATCTTGTGTACTTAGTGGTGGTGTTTATGTAGAGCATGTCGTGGCGGTGATCACTGACGCTGTTATACGTGGTGATGCATGGCGTAACTATGCACGCAGATGCCGATAACCCACAGATATCTAACCCCGCAGAGGTTAAAGTGTCTGTCAACAGATGGGAAAATACTGCTTGTGCTTTTTTTGTCCTGATGTTAACATTTGTTATTAATGTAATGGAGTAGTAATAGTTGCTTGAAGTGTTAGGGTAAATGCCTTGTGATGCTAGAAACTGAAATGATTAATACAAAGGCAGACTCAAGACATGCCATATGGTGTGAATGTAAATTGCTGGAAGGAAATTAGATATTGGTGTTGCAGTTTGGGTAAGTACGGGGTAGGGCTACTTATTGACTACTTTTCCAGCAGCATCTGGGATGACAGTAAGGAAACATAATTGTGGTCTTCTTGGGGCTGTGATATAGAAAAAGTATGCAAAGGCTTTGAAACCAAAAAGAACTGGATTCACTTTCTGGCTTTGGGCAAAAAAAATTATATATATATATAAAACCTCTGAGCTTCAATTTTCTGATCTGTGAAATGGGGATAAGACAAGTGCAGGATATATAAGGGAGAAACTATATATATATAAATATATTAGGGCAAAATTATATGTCTTTGTAGCAGTGCCGGCTGTATAGTTCGAGCCACACGGTTGGTGGTCGCTAGCGTCCCTTATCGCCAGTTTGGGTGCACAGTAAGATTAGAATGATTTAGAACATTGTCCAACTACTCAGCAGTCAGTAATGAAGCAGTTGGCTCATTTCTAACCCCATAAACCGAGAGGAAAGTTACCTGTTGTAGTTAAACTTCTTGGCCTATTGGGGCTGCTGGGAGAAAATATGAAATATAGGAACACTTGTGTAGAGAAAGGCTTTTTCAGAATAGTCCAGCCGTCAGGTGTCTGCATAGACTGCTTGCCTGGGGTATGTTTTGAATTCTGGGTTATTTCATTACATAGAACAGATCCGATTTGTCACTGATGACCCAGGCGTGTGCCTGCATCTGCCCCGTTGGCCTCAGCTCTGACAGTTGTGATTCAGGCGGGGAGGGGGTGGGGGGGGGGACTGGTGATCCAAGTGGAAAGAAAGTGGTAGGCTTTTCCTGAGCCTTCCTGGGACTCGCACGGCAGCAGTGCTTACGCTGTGTACGTGGGGTGGTACTACTGTTGTCCCTTCTGTCTTTCAGATGAGAAATCTGAGGCTTAGGTAAGTTAGTACGTGCCGGGACTCAAAAGCCTGACCCCCAAACCCATATTCTGCTGCACTCCATAGGTGGGCTGTATTTATTTTGTCAGTGTTTTATTTTCCTTTTTCCCATTTAGAAAGGTGTATCAGAAACCAGATTCTTAATTGTATTTAACTAAATTAACAAAACACAGGTCCTTGGGAATCCCTTTGAAGATTAGCTATTTTGAATTAAGTGGTATTTGAGGAATATTTTGCCACACTGCTTGGAGAACACTCACTATAGCCAATATTTAATTAAAATACCTTGTGCATACTGGTTATTTTTTCTTCCAGGGCCATTAAAATTTTTTTAACTAAAAAATTTTAAAATTAGTTTTCGTAGTTAAAAAATTTCACTGTATTCTTGAGTGAACAATTTTAGTTAAACATGAAATGTATTTGTTTGCTTGTTTGGGTCACCCTATGAAAATGTAGTAAGGTCAGTAAGGAAAACTTTAATACGACTGCTGTCTTCATCTTCCTTTTCCTGTTTTTTTTTCATCAACTGGAAAAGAAAGATCAGTTCTCCAGCCTGATGTGATAAGCATGTTTTGGCGAATTGATGCACGATTAATCAGTTTCTGTTAAAACTCTCCTGTGGAGATGTGTGTCCATATGACTTTGTACTTCTTCCCATATCTAACTGCCGGTTTCCAAGCTTTTACCGCTCCCTTGTCTTTTATGCCCTTATCTCTGTTTATTTGAAGTAGGTGCTCTCTGCTACCTCTTTCACTTGCTCTTTTTCTGTGCCATTCTTTCCCTTGCTACCCTGTCTAAAACCAGG
The DNA here is from genome assembly GCF_004348235.1 of Phoca vitulina. NCBI lineage: Eukaryota > Metazoa > Chordata > Mammalia > Carnivora > Phocidae > Phoca > Phoca vitulina. The sequence goes on from NW_022589713.1 coordinate 46,908,045, forward strand.
CCCTAGAGAAACAGAAAGAATACATTGCCTGCCTTAGGAATGAGCGAGATACGCTCAGAGAGGAGCTGGCTGACCTGAAGGAGACAGTGAAGACAGGAGAGGTACGTTAGCTTTAGCCTGGAGTTCCAAGTCCCTCACTGCTTTAGTCTTCCTTCCTTTCATCCTGTTATTTTTCTCAGCCCGAAGACACACCAGTGTTCATCTTCAATGCAGATTTGGTAGGTTTCAGTCATTTCTTCTACGGACCTATATTCCATGTAACTAGTTCTAACCTGGTGTTATCTGTGGCAAACATATTGTCACAGTCACCTCACAGAGCATACTGCCATGTGGGCCATGTTTTGTGACGGTGGGTTTTCTCCTTCTCTACAGAAACATGGCTTAGTTATAATCCCCGATGGCACTCCCAATGGTGATGTCAGTCATGAACCAGTGGTTGGAGCCATCACCGTGGTGTCTCAGGAGGCTGCTCAGGTCTTGGAGTCTGCAGGAGAAGGTCCACTCGGTAGGACACAGTTGCTGCTCTGTTGGCTTGGGTTTACTGTTCTGCTAGACTTCCGGCTTACTCACAGCCCATCTTGGAAAACAAAAACAACACAGGGCTATCTGAGGTTTAACTGAATTCTTCATGGGAAGAAATCTGGGCACAGTGTCTTTAGGCACCCTTGAACTTGGGAAACCAGCATCTGGGTCACTGTAAGGCCTCTGGATGGAAGCATGTTGGTGTATACACATTGCTTTTTTACTTAAATACAAACCTTCCTGGAAGAGATAATCCAGCGTATGTGTCCCAGGGAACCGGTGGGCTGGTAGGGGACTTCCCCAGGTATGTTTTAAGTTTCTGCTTCCTGGAGAATCTGGTTTTATGCTCTGCTACTTATCCCGGAGTCCTGTAGCTCTTTGCTACTGCATTTCTTAAGGCCAGAAACAGGTGACCAAGAAGTCAGATCTTAGAAGAGTGTTCTTTCTAGAGCAGGGCTTCTGAGCCTCTTAACATCCAAGCCTCTTAAATTTAAGCCTTTGAGACTTTAATAACGCCTCTCCCAGGAAACCACACAGATGCCTATCCATTGGCTCCACGAAGAATTCTGCTCTAGAGGAAGGAAAACACAGATACTCTAACACCAGCTCACTTTTTTTTCTTTTGTTTTCATATATGTGTAGGTTTCCTAGAGGAGTGGGACTTTTTCAGAGTTAGTAAACACATTCTCCGATGCACAGAATTGCAGAAACAGAGCACTTTGATATAGCAGAGGATGCGGGCTAGGCAGTGGGAGCCGCTCTAGAGAATGCACTGAGTGTGTGGCTTGGGGGCAGCCCAGGGCTTCCCCTGCTTGCTTGGAAGGTACTGGGGAAGCCAGCACTTAACATTCGGCCGTGACCCTAGTTGGTTGTGGGAGGCGCTGGCTCGGAGTCGCCTGCTGCTTGTACTCATCTGTGGTCCCCCTCACCCGGAGGGGCTTGTGTTAACGGCATGCTTGGGAAGCAGCGGCCCTCCCCCCAGGCCAGGAGCAAGCCCTGGCAATCCTGCCGCAGGCCTCAGATTAGCCCTTGACTGCCTGCACCTCTGAGTTGGGCCCCCGCTCGCCTGTGTAGGCCTTTGCCTCTTCTGTGTTGTGTTCTCATTTTCCCTGTTCCATCCTCTCCACCCAGGCCCTCTCGTACCCCGTCTGTCTTCTCTCCCAGATTTTGTTTGCTCCTGTGAGACTTAAATCTGTGGGAGCACCCCAACATTCTAGTTGTCTGTCTGCTGGTGAAAGCTTGCACATTTTTTTTTTTTAAGATTTTATTTATTTTTCGGCAGACAGCGAGAAGAGGGAACACAGCAGGGGGAGTGGGAGAGGGAGAAGCAGGCTTCCCGCTGAGCAGGGAGCCTGACGTGGGGCTCGATCCCAGGACCCGGGGATCATGACCTGAGCCGAAGGCAGACGCTTGACGACTGAGCCACCCAGGCACCCGCTTGCACATTTTTGAAATAAGGAAGTGATCTTTGTACTTTGGTTTGTCTTTCAGTGGAAAATCACTGCCCTTGGGAGCAAATGTTGTATTTAGTGCCTTGATAGCTATCTGTTGTGTGGAAATATGTGTTGAATAATTAAGTACTTTTCCTTAGCACCTTTAACTTAAGCCTTCATTTCTTTTGATGTTGAAAGCTGTAAGTTATCAGATAATGTATGGTGTTTTTGAATTTCAAGAATAATTTTTAATTGTTTTGGTATTATATCCTCACAAATTTAGTTTACAACCTTTTCCATTTGTTTTAGATGTCAGGCTACGAAAACTTGCTGGAGAAAAGGAAGAGCTACTATCACAGGTAAAGGCATTCTTCTCACTGGAAGGTAATGTTAATTTAACGGACTAAATAAATCACATGGCAAAACATTAGCAAATTAAAATATACACAAGAAAGAAACATGCTTATTTCAAACATCAGTACTCAAGATTTGAAGGACAAAAAGATAAATTCATATTTTGCCTCTTTGTTGTTTCCTGTTCTTTAAAAAAAAATGTATCAGACGTGGAGTTTAAGGAGTTAAATAGTGGTACGAAGCTTGTTGTCAAGACAGGAGTTCCGTGCTCTGCCTCCTCACGTTTACCCCTGGCCATTCCAATTGGTTTAGCACATTCTCTCCATGTGTCCTGTTCTTGTGTATTTCTGTCCCACACGCTCACGTTGCTTCTTGATGGTTCTGTTTGGGGCACTGTTGACATCCCTCTGTGGAAGATGACCATCTAGCCTTCTGTCCCCAGCACGCACACCCTTCCCATCCCCTGTCCTCCTGGTGAAGGCCCGGCGCACCTCCCGTCTGCGTGTGTTCTCAGGACTCGTGAGTGCCACTTGCCGTGGAGCCCCACAGCATTGCAGGGCCACCTTCCCTCCTCTTCACAGCTCTAGCTCCCCCGGAGTTAATCCTGTGGCTTTTCTTTTCCTCTGCTTGGTTTCCTGTGTATTTATTACCAGTGTAGCTGCCACGTCTGCAACAGTAGTTAAATCTGCTCTTAGCGTTTTCAGATGCACCAAGTATGCTCTCGGTTCCACTTGCTGAGTTCTTGGAGCATCCAGCCTGGCCCACTGGCAACATCACGGCCCGCTCTATCTGCGCCCAGCCGGCCTGCCCTTCGTTGCTACCTAGGCTTTCCTCTGTCTGTGGTTCAGGTTGGATTCCCTTTTTGCAGTGCCTTAGGCCTTCCTCCTTTTTTATTTGTTCTCTTTTTGGTACATCCCCCAGTAACTTCCTGAGAAAAGGGTATATAGGCTGTAAATTTTTCTTAACTTTGGAGGCCTGAAAGTGGCTTCATTTTACCCTATTACTTGATTAACAGTTTGGATATAGAATTCTACATTGCAATCATTTTCCTTTTTTTTTTTTTTTTTTTAGGAAATTGCTTCATTGTCTCTGGCTTCCAGTATGGAAGCTAGCACGTTGAGGATTTCAAGGGCATTCTGATTTTTCGTCTTTTGTCTGTGACTCTTTTCCCTCTCTGGCGGCTTATATCATACTTTCTCCTTCCTATTTGGAAGTTTCACAGTGATGTGGTTTGGGCCCGTCAATTCTAGGAATTCCTATCGTTCAATCCTGGGAAAATTTCTTGACTGGTTTTCCCCCTTCCCATATTCTGTTATCTCTTTTTGAAACTCCTATTCAGTCATGCGAACGTTGAATGAGATTCCACTCTTTAACAGACTCTAGTCCAGGCATTTGGCATATTTCCGTGAACAAATCAGTTAAATAATCCCGGCCACTAGGAGACCTTACATTCTAGTGGGAGGAGACCAGACAATAAACAAGAGACGGAATGAATATGTAAGTTATATGGTATGTTCGAGGTCTGTGTGGCCGCACTTACTGTACATTGAGCGGCCATAGGTGCAGGCGTGGGTGGGTGGAGTGGGATTTTACCCGGGAGTGTAATTGGGCAGAGGAGGTGAGGGCATGAGGAGGACAGTATTGATAATGATGACCGCAGAGATGAAGTGGGTAATGAGGCTAATGGGTAATCCAGGAAGATGTCAAGGCCCAGTGGAAAGAAGATGAGAAATAGCAGTGGGATTGAAAGACTGGGATTTGGGTTCCTGAGAGAGGGAGCTGGAAAGACCAGGAGTAGAGGTTAGAGAGCAGATAATGGGACTGACTCATGCAGGGACTGCACTTAATCAAGTGCGAGATCCAGTATGTGACTGTGGGAGAGTAGTGAGGGCAAGAAGGGAGAGACGTCAAGATCCTTGGAGAGGAGGTGTTTTGGAAACTGCCATCGGTTGTAGGAGAAATCCTCTACCTAGATGAATCTTGAAATTGCTCAGGCTATACTTGAGGGAGCATAAGTCAGGAGCTAGATGGTGAAGGAGTGGGGCGATGGCAGGGATGAGGGGTGGTTGGTATGTGGAATTGGGAGGGGAGGAGGTCAGGAAGCAGGAATTTTAGGGAGCATCGAGGGAGAATAGTTGGGCAACAGCACAAAAACAGGTCATGTGTTGTGTTCTCAGGTTCAGTGGTAGGAGGGCTCTGGGAGAGATCACCAGAAGGTCAGAGGGCTGCAAAGGGAACAGGCTTCTCAGGGGAGAGTGGGTTTCTGCTAATGCACTAGGTAAAGGGACCACTTAGAGAAGAAACTGAGGATGAGGGGAAATAGTAATCCAGAGTTTCAGGCGTTGGGAAGGGTTAGGAGGTGCAGATGGGGGCGACGGCTGTCCAGAGCCCTTCGGGGAAGAGTGTAGGAGGATGACTGTTTTTGAGATGGACATGATGATGGGGATAATGAAAACTCAAGGCAGATGTTGAAAGGGTAGAGGTGTCTGGGAAGCATGGGTTTCCTCCCAGTGCAGAGCTCGCCCTTTCCCCACTGGGGATGTGGCCCACTTGGTCCTAGTGCCCAGGCTTTCCCTTGACCACTGTTGATGGGGTCCCAGCTAGGGAAGCCCCCTTAACTCTGAGCATCACACTCACCCTTGACCCTCGATGATGAAAGGTGAAGGAGGCCTGGGGAGGTTCGGTCTTGGTCCCAGAGGCAGCTCCCCCCTGTAGTTCTGAGCTGTAGTGCTCCCCAGATCTCTACTGATAAAAGAGGTGTAGGCATTCGGGGAAACATGGCTCTGATTCCTGAAGGAAGGGGCAGTAGACCTCTGGGATCAGTGCTTTAACTTTTTTGTTTCTCTCCTGTTTGTCCATCCCTTTTGATCTCTTTTGCTCTACTTTTAAAAGATTTTCTCAACTCTGTCTTTGCATACTTCCATTGGGTTTGTGTTTCTGTAGTCATTTCCAGGATATAGATATTTTCACTTACCTCAGAGCATATTGATAGTTCGTCACTGTTCTCTGCTGTTTCCTTCCACATGCATAGTTTATTTCCTAACTGATGCTCTTGTATGTGTATTTGTTTGGCCCTACGTTTCAGGGCGGGGTGGGGAGTACTAAAACGCTGATAGGCAGCTCTGAGCATAGGTAAGGCTGATGGGGCTGGGTGTTTTGTTGGGAAATTTTGGCGTGGATATGTTGGTCTTTACATTAGACTAGGCAGACAGTTCTACAGGGAGACATCCCCCAGTCCTCTCATGCGGAGAGCAGTCTTGCTGGCAGCATTCTGGGGACTGAGGCCAGACTGGGGGCCTCAGCATCAGTACGCGTCTATTCACCTGATCTTGTTCTCCGTGTGTGCGGGGCTCCCGTCTCCATTGGGCCTTGTCTTTTCCCAACCCTGAGTCCCTTTGCATTTGATTCATTTTTAGTTTCTTCAGTTTGCAAATGAAAAAAACCCCCACAGCTTTATTAAGGTATAACTGATGTAGAATAAGCTGCTTGTACATAAAGGGTACAAATAAATGTACCTACCATATTAGTTTCTGAGGGCTGCCCTAACAAAGTACCACAAACTGGGTGGCTTAGAGGAACACAAGTTTCCTGTCTGCACAGTTTTGGAGATTAGCAAATGCCCAAGGTCGGGTGGCAGCAGTGTTGGTGCCCTCTGAGGCCTGTGAAGGGAAATCTGTCCCACACTTCTCTTCTGGCTCCTGGTGGTTTGCTGGCAGTCTGTGGCATTCCTTGACTTGTGAGTAGCATTCTGTGTGTCTTCACATCGTTTTCCTCTGTGCGTGTCTTTCTCTCTTCATCTGGCATTTTTTTCAGAAGGACACCAGTCATACTGCATTAGGGGCCCACCCTATTCCAGCATGATCTCATCTCAGCTTAACTAAATGCATCTTCAGTGACTCCGTTTCCAAATAAGTTCACATCCTGAGGTACTGGGAGTTAGAACTTCAACATATGAGTTTTGTAAGGACACAGCTCAACCCATAACAATACTCATGAAACCATGACCACAGTCAAAATGGTGAAAATATTCATAACCCCTCCAAAGTTTCAGTGTCCTTTAGTGTCCGTTCCTTCCTGAGCCTCCCTCTCCCCCCCCGCCCTTCCAGGCAGCCACTGATCTGCTTTCTGTCACTGTGGATTAGTTTCCATTTTGTGGAGTTTTATATAATTGGAATTATATAGTATGTCCTCTTTTTCTGTCTGGCATCTTCTACACAACTTGCTTATTTTGAGACTCAGCCGTGTTGCACGTATCAGTAGTGCTTTCCCCTTTCTTGCTGGGTAGTAATTCCACTGTGTAGATGTGCCATAGTTGTTTGTCCTCCTGCTGACAGACATTTGGATTATTTCCAGTTTGGAGCTATTATGAAGAAGCTACTATAAACATCCTTTATTTTGGGTAAAATAAGGTAGATCAACTGTGTAGCCAAACTCAAAAATATATTTCCAATTATTTCTGCATACAAAAGGTTTTCTAAATATTTAACCTAATATTTAAGTGTTAATATTTAATACTTAATTTACTATTTTCATTAAATTTACTTAATATTTAATTGACTTCGTTTTAAAATATTTAAGTTTCCTAAATATTTAACCTACAGTATTTACCCTAATTCTAAGACAAAAGAATTTTATTAAAAATGGAATTTTAATAAAAGTAGTGAAAAACCCTGACAAGATCTGCCATTCCACCAGCCTACACAAATCATAAAATAGGGCTGCTTTGATTGGGACACCTGGTCCTGGAGCTTCACTCCTTCTGATGTTCCCAGTTTGTCGCTAGCATGTCGGCAGTGTGGCCCCGTGGTAGGCACTCAAGTTCTGGGCGGATGACTTGTGGGGCTGAGGACCCGCCGTGTCCTGTGGATCTCGTGACAGCCCTCTCCTTCCGCTTCAGATCCGGAGGCTGAAGCTGCAGCTGGAGGAGGAGCGGCAGAAGTGCTCCCGGAGCGAGGGCTCGGCGGCTGACATGGCGGGGCTGCACAACGGCTCCGACCTGCAGTTCATCGAGATGCAGAGTAGGTACCGCGGCCAGGCCAGGGCCGCTCTGTGGGGAGGCTGTGTTCCAGGAGCACGACTGCAGGCACGCCGCCGGTCTTGATGCGTATTTCTCTCGGGGAGCCAGGTTACAGAGATTGCTTAGTCCTCAGCGAGCCCAGAAAGTAGTCCCGATCAGTGGTGCAGCCGGGTAGAGGCTTTTAGTAGCCTCTGCACTTCAGGGAATGGATTACAAGAGGACTGGGTTAATGCAGTGATTTCTAGACATTTTGGAAACGGTGTCCTCCTGGCACTGTCCTCTTCCACACCTGGGTCAAATGTCAGCTCCCATATAGCACCCTTCTTAACGACATTTTTCTTGTGGAATCTATCTTGGATAGTGAAAGGATATATTTGGAACTAACTCACACTAATGCTGAGTAGTTTCAGAACTTTGCCAGAAGTTTTATTAACCAAATTAATCTTTATAGCTGGAATTTAAAACAAGGCCAGAAAGTAAGCCTATTCATGCAGTTTTTCTCCCTTTCTGTTTTTGACCCCACGTTGTTTTAAAATGCCTGCTGTGTTTACAGTAATCTCCATGGTGGGGGGGGAGGTCAGCAGCCATTCATATATAGTTAGATAATGTATCATTTGTGGAGAGGGAAGACTTACTTTTTATTCAGTTTGAATTGTGGCTTTTCTGATAACTTATTTTAAAATATCGGTTATTTCCTGGCTTTTTCATCTAAATATTTTTGCATTAGGCTAAATAGAAAAGGCTTCTTGGATTAAGGCTTATTGATACTATTAATACTGGCTTTTGAGGTTAGTGTCATGTCCTTTATTAGAGATCATTTGGGACCCTCGTGACACTTCCTGTTGAATATTTTATTCTAGAAATACTTTGGTGTGGAGGATAGATGAAGATGGATATGAGAGGCAGACTGACTAGCTGGGAGGCTGTGATGATCAGCTGGACCAGTACAATGGCTGCCAACAGTCTTAGAGAGAGGGCAGGGGGTAGATTGGCCTAAAGCAGCAAAATCCAAAGGAGTCACACTGAGGGAGAACGGGCATGCCTTACGTGTGAATGCTCCTAGGGCAGGTGGGCATTATGGAGCTGGTATCTGGGAAGGACCCAGAGTGACTGTAGAATGAGGTGGGCTCAGGGGGACCCAATAGACGGGCCTGGCCGGCAAAGGAAGCCCAGGGATATAAGCATGGTGTGATTGAATGGAATTTCATGGCCAGCACGAAATGGCAAAGATGAAGGACTTACACTCTTGAAAACAGGAAGGAAAGGGAGGTTTGCCATGAGAAGGAAGCAGCACATTGTGATAATAAGTGGCTGGGATGAAGAATTAACCAGATCCTGAAGCTTGTATTTTAGAGCCCAGCAGTAGGAACTCTTGTCTCTCACTGCCAGAGGGGCTTTTGGGGTGAGAGTTTTATAGCCCCATTACTTTTCAGGTGACAGTCACTACCCGTGAGAAGAACCTCTCCCTCAAGATTATATAAGTAGTTGTAACCTCAGTGATGTGGAAAAGCAGAAAAGTTCTTAAGTTAGATAGCTTAGATTTGGTTTATCTCCTTTAGGCCTTATGATTCCTACCCTATAATCATTTCAGAGTGATTTTTATTAAATTTGGTTTGCTGGAGGGAGTTTTTTAACTTCTCATTTTAAATGACTTCTTAGGTCAGAAGTACAACTGATGATTTAGAAGTCTACCCATCATATTACCACAACATGTTACTGAAAAGCATTTCTTTGAGCAAATGTTTATTAAGCACATGCACAAAGCCCTTGGCGAGATACAGAGGTAGACTGAAGAAGGCAGAGCCAGGGCGCCTCTCCTCACGTACAGTGTTCAGAAAGCACGAGTAGTGTTAGCAAAAACAGTGCCAATAAAACGCCACGGGGAAGGCGAAGTTACAGGGGACTAAGCAAGAGTCATGCCGGAGGGTGCTGAGGACTTCAGTCAGAGGCAGGGAGAGCAAGACCCTCAAGGTGTGGCAGCCAAAGGGAGCCCGGAAGGCAGGAAGGTGAGGGAAACTGGAGGCTCCTGGGGGAAGGGCAGCATCTAAGTTTGGCGGGGGCCACCGATGCACTGACAGGGCTCCTTGCTCAAAGGTTGGCCTCCCCCCACCATGGGGTAAAGAGTAAATTTTCTTCCACCTCCCTGGTCCAAGGGATGCTGGGATCAGGTGCTAGAGCTTCTGGCAGGAGAGCCGTTGTAGAGCCCAGGTTGCGGGCAGTGCCGTGGCCGCCCGTGGGCGTTTGTGCTCGGTCCCCTCCTGGGCTGCAGAGGCTGTCACTCCCTGAGGTCACACCTGCTCTCTGACAGGTGATTCACTATTCTCTTCTCTTCTAGGAGATGCCAATAGACAAATTAGTGAATACAAATTTAAGCTTTCAAAGGCAGAACAGGATATAGCCACGTTGGAGCAGAATGTAAGTACTTCAGTGCGCTACCAAGTGATTTGCACTCCCTTGGAAACTTCCTGCACCCGAGTGGCTAACTCCAGGAGTACCTGGGTTTCTTTGGGCTGCCTCTGCAGTGGGGTCTCTATAAAAGCTCTCTATCAAAGTAGAAAAGCCAGCAGAGAAAACCTGGCAGGACACCTCAGCCTTCTGTTAGCTGTAAAAATGCAGAAGACTGTAGCTATAATTCACTTTTTTCCAGATTATTTCAAGAGACTTCAGGAAGACTATAATTTGAAAATCCCTTATTGTACATTTAAAAAAGTCTAAAAGCTTTTCCATTTAGTGAGTCTTGCCCTACACTGTTACTTTGGCACTTAAACAATATGTTCATCATAAACTTAACACGGGAAATCGGCTCGATAAGGACTCTCCAGCTGTATTCCTCTTCGGGGACATTTCTTGATCTGTAAATAGCCGTCGGGCGCAGAGAGGCCCTCTGACTCACCGTGAGGGGATGACTTGGGATTTGTAATGACGCTGTGTTTCCATGTGGCTGCGAGAAAGGGGCCCCCGGTGGCCATTAGCAGAGGCCCGTGTTCTCTTGTTGACAGATCAGCCGGCTGGAGGGCCAGGTGCTGAGGTATAAGACCGCCGCGGAGAACGCCGAGAAAGTGGAAGACGAACTGAAGGCGGAGAAGAGGAAGCTACAGCGAGAGGTACTTGCTTTTGCATGCTCACATTCGTACAAAGAACAGATCCTTCACCGCCTGAGGAACTGAATCCTGGTTCAATCTTAAGGGAACCGCAGTGGAGTCTCTTACTCTTCGGTGTTGGTTTTCGACCTGCGCGGTGACTGCCATTTACTTTTAGGTTTCGGTCAGTTAGAGACTGAGAGAAAGGATAGGTCTCCCTTTTGTGGTGGAGCCGGTCTGTTTCCCCACCTGCTGGCTGTCCTTTCTGGGGTTGAGGCTTAGTGTCCCTGGTCGGTGCTGCCAGCTGGCGGAAGAGAGGCGAGGCCGCGGGGCGCTGTGCGGGGCGCTGTGCAAGGCCCAGCGGGCGGCGCTTCCGTGTCGCAGGCGGGGGGCGGGGGCACGGGCACACTCAAGTGGCACTGGGTTTCGTGTGTGACCATGTAAAGTGACTGGGCCCTCCCTGTCTGCAGTTACGAACGGCACTGGACAAGATTGAGGAGATGGAGATGACCAACAGCCACCTGGCCAAGCGGCTGGAGAAGATGAAGGCCAACAGGACAGCACTTCTGGCCCAGCAGTAGGAGGCTGCCCTCCGGCCCGGGCGCCGCTCCTGGGGCCCCTCCCAGAGGGACTGACTTTTTGTCCATTGACACAGACCCCCTTCAGTACTGTTGGAGTTTTGTCATTAAAATAGCCACCTTTGTATTTTATAATTTATGAGAATGAAACAGTTTTGAATCTTCATGACTGAACACTTTGGATTTCGTTTGTAGTTTGATTCTAGACTAAGAACTGGTCCATGCTGTTTTTTGTTTTTTTTTTTTAATTTCCATAATTTTAGAATCAAGTTTACTCACCATTTTTCCCCAGCTGCCTCAGTGACTGGGCACTCGGAGGCCTTGGCACAGGTTCCGGAGGACAGCGACTCTGTGAGTGCCCAATGAGGTAACTCGGCTGGAGACCTCGGAAAACAGAAGTGCCTTCTCCATGGTGCAATTCAGACTTCAGTCATCCCCAGCGGTCAAAAGACACTTACCCTTAATATCAGATAGCATTTATATTTTAGTGAAGAAACAAGTTCACAGGCGGGGAATATATGTTTCACTCAAATTTCTATGTTTGGAGGAAAAAGCCTTTTTTTGTAAAATATTTAAATTTATATAAGAAAATGTTAGAAAAAGATATGGGGAGTGTACATAAAACTTGCTTTATTGCATGTGGCCGGGTAAGTCCAAAGCCTAACACTCTTAAAGTAAGAGTAGGGCCCTTCGTCTTCAACATCAGCTGTGCTGTATCTCACGTGAAGTATCTCATCTGCTGCTGATTTGTGGAATGAAACCTCAGACAAGCCCGGTGGGGGGCGGGGACAGGCAGGGGGGAGGTCGGCCTGAAGACTCTATTAAACGCACCCTCTTGCTGACCACAGCTGGCTGCCGACACATTCATTTTTGTTAGGGGAGCCTTTAAAACACCTCAAGGCAGCCACACCCACCCCTCTTACCTTGCCCCTCTTCTCTCCTCCGCAAGGAGAATGATCTGGAATGTACAGCTTTTTAAGAACTTCAGTCAGTTTCATCTTTAAAGGCACCCAGTTCAAAGGGCTTTTATCATCGAGTGTGGCTACTCTGCAGGATTTGTGATTCTCTTTTGCCCTCAGAATCAAGGTGGTTTTATGGAGATGGTGGCTGTTATCTTCAGAACAAATGCTGGGGGAAGTCTAATGAATTAAAGGCACATGAGATAAAGTTTAGACTTGAAACTAGATGCTAAAGCTAACTTGAATGTGAAAATCTCTACAAATTACCCCCTTCTTCAGAGCAATGAGCTTTGTAGTTCCATATTTTATTTTATTTTTAAAATACAGAAACCACTGTCCTGAATGGAGAGGATTTCCTATAAATTCTCTCTAGTCGTAGTAGGTGCAATCACCCGTGCAGGAGCTGCGAGAGGGAGAGGGGGGCGAGGTTCTGGAGCCGGGCCCAGGGCTGCTCAGCCTGTGCCCCGCTTCTGAGCCGCCCTGTTGACTTTTTGGAAGTTCTGCATGGTTGAACCTGACCTTGCCCCTTTTGTGGTACAACAGATTTGTCTCTTCTGTTGTCCCAGTCTCTTCCAAAGGGAATGGCTCCCTGTCTTCATCAGGTAGAGTTCCCTGTTCTTTCCCATGGAACGTTCTTCACTGAGTCTTGTAATCTGACTTTGCCTCCGCACTGAAGGCGTTCTTCCTCCCCGTGCTCACTGCACATTTCTTTTAATGCAGGCTAGTGTTAAGGCAGTTTCTTGTAATGGCACCTATAGCTTAAATGTATATTTTTATGTCCTCCTTCAAACAAGAATAACTAGAACTTTATCTTAAGCTGGTAGGATTCAGATCCATTAACAAAGGGGGCTTACTTAAAGTGCACACTAGTTATAAACTCCCATCAGGACTGCTGTCTTCTTGCAAGGTTTTTTTTCGTTACAAATTAATTAGCTTTGGTTACATACGGTGGTAACAGATTATCAATTCAGCCTTCTCCATACTCAGTGTCACCAGAGCCTCTCATATGTTCGGGACCTCTTTCCAAGGCAAGTGAACCAATGTAATTCATATCAGCTGATATTAGAAAGTTACCAGAGTACACAAGAACCAAACCAGAGCAAGATCTATAAAATCTTCAAGGCCTTTTTAGAATTCTTATCAGATGCCCAGAGGGCTTTCAAATTGCTTTTGGATCCTTCAACACAATCAAGTATACTGTAGGTGAAAATGGATCTAGAAAACCTTTCAAGTGTAGTGAAATTAAATAAGAAATCATGTTAGGACACATATGACAATTTATTTCTGGTCGATCCACCAAGCGTGAAAGAGTGCTACTAGTCAGAGGGCAAACGGGAGTCTTCAACCCTAAGACCTACCCTCGTCAGGATGCAGTGCAAGAACCGCACAGCCCAGAGTCTGCAAGTGAGCATGGTCAGCACCTCTCGAAGACTTTGTACAGATCGGGCAGGTTAGCAAGCTGTAGGATATTTCCATCTTCTGTGAAATGTTTAGGAGGCAGAAGGTGGGAGCGGAAGGCTTTATAAACAATGTGTTCCACGGTCCACTTCCAGGGGTTTGCAGAGGAGCCCGACGCTTCGCTCTGGAAAAGACACGTTCGAGGTCACAAGCCTGCCTGTTCGCCCCGCTCGCATCCCAGCATTTGTGGTTTCCTGGCTGACCTGTACTGGGCCTGGAAGTCTTGCTGGTTACAATGGACTGTTTTACCTACTGCTGGTGAAACATCCTCTCTGGTCAGCCTCTCAGGGATCCTACAGCCCTGAACGTGAGAGACACGAGACAAGGGGAAAGGAAGGCAGAGACTTTATCCCATGGAAACTTTGCTTCCATTCGGGAAAACTGTTGATTGTAGCAGCATCTAACATAAGGTCTGATCCTGACTATGACGTTCAGCCCGCAATAGTAGGAAGTGCATTCACCCAGGCCCTTTCTGTGTACAGCTGATCTGTAAGAAGAGCTAGGGATCTGACCTTAGTACTGCCCTGTTTTCCTGGAAGGGCAGTGGTCAGATGTATAATGAGCCAAAGCTAAATGAGCGTGGGGAGACTGGGGCACAACCTGAAGACCGGGGCTGCACACCTGAGGGCTAACGGTGGGAGACGAGAATTCGCTAGCCCTGGATCATCCACCAGCTCAGCCTCCCAGCTCTCATGGTGACAGCTTGCATTTTCACATTTGACAGGTACTGAGATCATTCTAGAGGGACCTTCCAAACCAGCAGAAGGAAGAAAAATTCATGAATAAAAGCTGACCATTATGTTGAAGCTTTATGTGCAGTGAAATCTTACGAATTCAGAGGTGGCAGGTTTCATTTGCTAAAGGTTGTGTGAGGCCCATCCCCATCCCGGGTGCTAATGTGCATCACCACAGTACCTGCTGGCCTGAGAGGGTCGACTCCTCAGATATATACTGCTTCCGAATGGAATAAAACATAGCACATTCTTTACTGAGGCTTTCAAAACATTCCTTCTCTTCATCCCAGTTCACCTGGTCCAAAGAGAATTTAATACCTCAACATAGGTACTTGCTTTAATAAATACATTTCATTTCCAAGTGGAGGTTACAGACTACTTAAAGCTTTTTCCATGTAACGTTTTAGGCATTAAATCTGTAAACCAGAACTGCTGAATACTGCTGGGGTAGGTGGGGTAAAGGGGGGCCTTCAGCTGTTGTATCCTTTTCATCTCCATCATTCCACGTGAAGGTGTGGCCCCGTGCCCTCTCCCGCCAGCCCATACGCAGGTACCCGCATACTTAGGAATGGTTTGACCACTTGCCTCCGTGGCGAGTCGAAGAATGAAGATAGGCAGACCCTCCAAAGGGGGCACATAGTTGTCAATCAGCAGGGGTAATCCAGTCAGGTTCCCTTCCTGCTTGTGCAGAAAAGGCCACGACAAGGGACAAGAAGTAAATTGTTAAGAGTTTAATCAAGTTCTATTTCCCCAGTGCTCCCTCCAGGTCTTGTCCGCATGTCCGCACTCTGAGTGACCAGGTGCTTGACTGGGCTGGGCACCGAGGGCAGGAGAGCAAAAAGCTTAAAAAGAGCTTCTTGTATTGACATGAAGCAGAACAACGTCTTGTTTCAATATGCTCACCAGCTAAAGAACACATCGAGATGGAAAGCCCCAAAGTTTAAGGGATAAGAGGAAGAAACAAGGAAAGCAAGAGGCCTGGCATCCTCTCATTCGCAGGAACTTGTCGGGGTACTTTATCCCAGGAACAGGAATGGGCATGAATGGATGAGAAAGCAAACAGGGAGTGAGGATGTGAACAGATGTCATGTGCTGCATCTCACAGGGGTGGGTGGCCTTCTCGTCCTGATCTCGGACCAACTACAGAACTTGACTGTTATCTGAGGAATACAACAGAGGCATAAAAATGGCTGTCACACACCTCATCGATTTCCAAAGAGAAATAGTCTGCGAGCATCTCAGCCTTCTTCTTCAGAAACTCAACAATGTACTCGGCAAGTCCTTCTTTGGGACCATCTTCCTCCGTCCAGCCACTCTCAGGACTATCCAAGGCGAGCATGGCCAGGTCAAACAGTGGCGCTGGCTCCTAGAACGGAGGCGGTGTCAACAGTGCATCCAAGTGAAGCCTGAATTCCTTCCCACAAAACCACCACAGGCACACCTCGGCGGTACTGTGGGTTTGGTTGCAGACTGCCACAGTAAAGGAGTACCACAATATAGTGAGTCAGATGAATTTTTTGGTTTCCCAGTGCACATAAAAGTTATGTTTACACACATATATCCTATCTATGAAGTGTGAAATAGAATTATGTCTAAAAAAACAATGTACACACCTTAACTAAAAAAAACCTATTCAGCGGTAATCATCAAGACAGTATGGTACTGGCACAAAAACAGACACATAGATCAATGGAACAGAACAGAGCCCAGAAATGGACCCTCAACTCTACAGTCAACTAATCTTGAACAAAGCAGGAAAGAATATCCAATGGAAAAAAGACAGTCTCTTCAACAAATGGTGCTGGGAAAATTGGACAGCCACATGCAGAAGAATGAAACTGGACCACTTCCTTACACCACACACCAAAATAGACTCCAAATGTTTGAAAGACCTAAATGTGAGACAGGAGTCCATCAAAATCCTAGAGAAGAACACAGGCAGCAACCTCTGTGACCTCGGCCGCAGCAACTTCTTGCTAAACCTGTCTCCAGAGGCAAGGGAAGCAAGGGCAAAAATGCACTATTGGGACTTCATCAAGATAAAAAGCTTTTGCACAGCAAAAGAAATAATCGACAAAACCAAAAGACAACCAACAGAATGGGAGAAGATACTTGCAAATGACATATCAGATAAAGGGCTAGTATCCAAAATCTATAAAGAACTTATCAAACTCAACACCCAAAGAACAAATAATCCAGTCAAGAAATGGGCAGAAGAAATGAACAGACATTTCTCCAAAAAAGACATCCAAATGGCCAACAGACACATGAAAAAATGCTCAACATCGCTCGGCATCAGGGAAATACATATCAAAACATCAATGAGATGCCACCTCACACCAGTCAGAATGGCTAAAATTAACAAGTCAGGAAATGACAGATGTTGGCGGGGATGCGGAGAAAGGGGAACCCTCCTACACTGTTGGTGGGAATGCAAGCTGGTGCAACCACTCTGGAAAACAGTATGGAGGTTCCTCAAAAAGTTGAAAATAGAGCTACCCTACGACCCAGCAATTGCACTACTTGGTATTTACCCCAAAGATACAAATGTAATGATCTGAAGGGGCACTTGCACCCCAATGTTGATAGCAGCAACGTCCACAACAGCCAAACTATGGAAAGAGCCCAGATGTCCATCGATAGATGAATGGATAAAGAAGATGTGGTATATACATATACAATGGAATGTTACTCAGCCATCAAAAACCCGAAATCTTGCTGTTTGCAACGACGTGGATGGAACTAGATATGCTAAGCAAAATAAGTCAATCAGAGAAAGACAATTATCACATGATCTCACTAATATGCGGAATTTAAGAAGCAAGGCAGAGGATGATAGGGGAAGAGAGGAAAAAATGAAACAAGACGAAACCAGAGAGGGAGACAAACCATAAGAGACTCTTAATCATAGGAAGCAAACAGGGTTGCTGGGGGGAGGGGTGTGGTGGGATGGGGTAACTGGGTGATGGACATTAAGGAGGGTATGTGTTGTAATAAGCACTGGGTATTATGTAAGACTGATGAATCACAGACCTGTACCCCTGAAACAAATATACATTATATGTTAATTAATTGAATTTAAATTTAAAAAAAGTGAAAAAAGAAAATGTGTGCTTCTGGAAAAAAAACTATTGCTAAAAAATGCTAACCATCTGAGCTTACAGTGAATTATAATCACTGATCACAGTTTGTATTATACACAAATACAGTAATAAAAAAGTTTGAAATATTGCCAGAACTACCAAAATGTGACACAGAGACATGAAGTGAGCAAATGCTGCTGGAAAGCTGGTGCCAACAGACTTGCTCACTGTAGGGTTGCTGCAGACCTTGAATTTGTAGAAATGGAAGGTCTGCGACGCGCAGTGAAGCACAGAGTAAAATGAGGTGTGCCTGTGTGAAAGCCACAAAGCCATGATCCTGACAGCAGCTGAGAAACCCCAAAGCTAACACTCACTCCCCATCTCCCACAAAGAAAACACCTGAAAATCCACAAGAAAACGTCTTCCCCCTCCTCCCCGGTGGCCATTTCAGCAGACAGGATGTGCCAGCCTGCTGAGCAGGTGGGAGGGGGAGGCCGGGTGGAGGCACTGCCCTCCCGTGTAGCTGCAAGGGCTCCCCTGCCTCACTGATAAGGAACTCAGGGGAGGGGAGAAGTTCAGTGACCTCTCAGCTAAGTCATCTGATTAGGTAGAAGACTGAAATACATGGTTAAAAATAAGATCCCTAAATTTTCTTCCATTTCTCCCCTTCTGATGTTACTATGGTCATTCATTTTACATGTTATAAACCCACAGAACACTGTTCCTATTTTTTTTATAATATTAGAGGAGTCAATGAAAGGACTCGACAATCTAAATGTTAATGTACTTGGTACCAGAACTTTAAAATCTATGAAGGATCAAACTAATGGAACTGGCAAAGAGAAAAAGACAAATCTGCAATTACAGTCAGAGGTTTCAATATCACCCTTTTTAAAAAATAAACTGGAACAAGTAGAAAGTCAGGATACAGAAGATCTGAGCATCACTGTCACCTTGCTATTCCTGCCACTCGGAACACTGCACTCAAGCAGACCAGAATGCACATTCGTTTCAAGTGCGCGTGCGTCATTTAGCAACACAGACCATACTCTTAGTGATTTCTAATTCACGAACAGGTATCAGGAAAATCTCCAAGTAACTGGAAACAACACACTTCTCAATAACCTGTGGGTCAAAGAAGAAATCAAAAAGGAAATAAACTATTTTGAAATGGATGAAAATGAAAACAACTTATCAAAATTTGTGGGAAGCTGCTAGAGCAGCACTCGGGAAATTTATTAGCACTTAACCCCCAAATTAGAAAAGGATGATGTCCAATCAGTGACCTCAGCTTCTACCTTAAGAAATTTGAAACAGAAGAGCAAATTAAACCCAAAATAAGTAGAAAGGAAGTAATAAAGATCAGAGTAAATATCAATGGAATAGAAAACAGAAAAACAAGAGAGAAAAATCAGTGAAACCAAAAGTCAGTTCTTTGAGATCAATAAAAATTGGTAAATTTCTAACCAGACTGATTAGGTTAAAAAGAGAGGATACACATCGCCAATATTAGGAATGAGAGAGGATCTACTTATTAAAAGAATTATGAAAAATACTATGAACAACTTCATGCCAATAAATTCGAAAACTTCAATGGACAAATTCCTTGAAAGAAACCAAAACCAAAGCTCTGTCAAGAAAAAAAAGATAACCTGAATAGTTATCTAGGAAAGAAACTGAATTTGTAGCTAAAAACCTTCCTATGAGGAAATCTCCAGGCCCAGATGGCTTCACTCACTGGTAAATTCTACCAGACATTTAAGGAATAAACCCCAATTCTATACAAACTCAGATGATGGAAAAGGAGGGGATAGCTTCCAACTCATTCTATGAAGCCAGCATTAATGCTGATACCAAAACCAAAGACTACAAGAAAAATAAAAACCAGTATCATTCACGAACATATATGTAGCAATTGTAAACAAAATTCTGGCAAATCAATTTCAATAATATGTAAAAAGAGTAATACATCACGTACAAGCATGGATTATCCCAGGAATGCAAGACTGGTTTTTAACATGAAAATCAATGTAATTCATTATATTAAGAAATTAAAAAAGAATACCACGCAATTATCTTAACAGATGCAGAAAAGGAATTTGAAAAAACTCAATATCCATTCCTGAATAAAAACAACTGTAAGCAAACAAGGAACAGAAGGGAACTTCCTCAACCTCATAAAGGACATCTCATCTCCACCTACGGCAAAAAGCATACTTACTTTGAAAAGACTGAATGTGTTTCCCTATAAGATCAGCAACAAGAGAAGGATTTCCATTCTCACCACTTCTATTCAACATTGTACTAAGGGTCTAGCCAGTGCAATCAGGCAAGAAAAAGAAAGAAAAGCCATCCAGATTGGACAGGAAAAATAAAACTGCTTTTATTCACAGAGGCCATGATCATGCATGTAGAAACTGACAGAAATCTGTAAGAAAACTAGCACTACTGAGTTTGGCAGGTTGCAAGGTACAAGATCAGTGTACATCATAAACACTTGTGTTTCTATATACTAGCAACAAACAACTGGACAATTTTTAAAATGCCATTAGCGTCAAAAAATGTGGGATATTAAGGGATAAATCTAAGAAAAGATTTCCTCCCCAAATTGCTCTGTAGATTCAAGACAATCCCAATAAAAATCCCTGTAGGCTTTTCTGTAGAGTTATGTCAGCTGTACAAAGATGATATGAAACTACATAGATAAGTAGTCTGATTTTAATTCTAAATTAAAATTAAGCAATGAAAAGGTCTTGGAAGAAATGACCTAATACTGTCAGCTGGGGTTGGCTGTGTTTGGGTCATAGGCTTTAGAGAATATTTATTTCTATTTTTATCTCTTTACAAGTTTTCTTAGATATGTATTAACCAATATCATACTAAACCTTTGTTTAAGCTGGCTACCAAATGACTGTTCTGCTTTGTATAAAACCGTGCTATAACTAAAGATACTTCCATACACAAATCCTACAATACAGATGCTGTCCTAGGCATATTTAGAAAAACCTAATATACTGCAAATCAGATATTAGGGTAGAGCTATTATTTTCAGAAATGACCAACTGTTGGAAGTTTCAGAAGTGAGAAGCAGGAAGTAAACTTACCGACAGCCTCAGAATACCGAAATTGGCAAAATCATAAATGAGTATCTGGTAGAACAGTTCTTCACTGAAAATAAAAATGAAGTGACTTTAAGGAAATGCTGAATCCATGCTTGAGAGCCAAGCAGTCAGGACAAACGGGAGAAAGAACCCCTGCAACATGGATGGGACATGCTGTGGAGCCTTCCTGACAGTCTATGAGACTCCTTCTCCTCTAAGGAGCTGGGACCCGCTGCACGCTCCAGCCAGGGCTCTGGCTGGCGGGCCTCTGCATGTGGCTTAGAGCACTAAGTCTCTAAGTCACCCAGGCTCTGTCCCCACCCCCTGGTGCTGTAAAAGGCTGCTCAATGCCCTGTAGGTGAAATGTAAGAAATTTGTTTACTTACTTTTTCCCCACTTACAAAGAATCCTCCTATAAGTCACTTTTTTTTTTTTTTTTTTTTACAACTCACCATTAAAAATAGTATGGAGTGTATAGGGAGGGCAGGAAACTTACTAAATAATCACAAGTAGACACAAGGCGGAATTAGACCACCCGGGTGTGTTTGGTGTAGCATGATGCACTGCCTGGCAACACTCCAAAAGCAGCTGTGAGGCATACAATACACGGACCTCCTTACACAACACAGTGCTGAAATAAATGGCACTTTATAGTTCTTAAGCAATCTGAACCACAGAGGTCTGTTTAAAGACTTCCCATTATCAGTCAAAATAGACAAGGCATCTGCTACACCTACATTACAGGGGGAAACTGAGGCACCCAGGGAGTACCTGACTTGTCCCGGGTCAGAGTTAATAAGGTGGAAAGGAAGGAGCTGAATCCAGATTCTGCACTCTGAACCTGGTTCTCAATCTGTTTCTTTTACCTTCTCACTGGGAAACCATACACATTTATTAATAGCTGAAATTCTTGGACAGGCCTGGCTTTCTGTTTGTAAAATGAAAGAACCTGAACACAATGTGATTTGGAGCCTTGGAAATGTACTTACATGTGCTGGAAAAGAAAGAACAAGGGCAGCAGAATTCCCAACACATTCTTAAGAGACAGCCCACTGCACAAGCCAAAGGATTCTCAAAGCAAAGACAAGGGATCTTGAACAGAGCTGCACCAAAAGGGCCCAGAAGGGGTGAGTTCTGAATACCCACAGAGGTATGTGTGCCAGCAGTCAGCTCTGGGCTGGGCAGTTTCTGGGTGAGGGAGGAAAGCGGTTCTTATCTTGTGCGCCACCCCCAAGCAACGTATGGCGGCTGCCTTGCTCTGCAGGCTCGAGGAGCACTGCGAGGCGACAGCAGGGCTTGGTGGGAAAGGGCCCCACGGTGGCCAGGTGATGTCTAGTAGATGCAGGGTGGCAGCACCCTCCCATCTGTGCCACCTAATTGAGAACAAATTTGATACAGGTTCTAGACTCACTAGGAGCTCATCCACGAAAGCCTCTGGGAACAATCAATAGAAAGTTTGCTGGCTACGTACTGGGCAAATGGCATGGCTTGTCAACCCCGCTGGCTCATGTGATGGCGAGAACAAGCCTTGGTGACATTCCCTAAGGAGGAAAGGGGGCATCAGGTCTTTTTTCTCTTGCATCCCACAGTACCCTGCTGCACACAGCAGATGCTAGAATTCTCTACCGGCACTAAGCCCTTGACACTTAGTTCAACCACAGTGGTCAACATTTACTGAGGACCAAGAACCTGCCAAACATTAGGCTTCTCATGTCATTTCTTATCCTCACAAAACCATGTAAGTTAAGTAGTAATTTCCAAATTTGCAGATGAGAAGTCTGAGACGCAGTTTAGGAAAGTACCTTGTCCACCGTGACATAAACGGTAAATTGTTGGGTCTGGACTGGAAACCATCTCTGTCTGTCTCCAAAGCCGGGAACCTTCCCCAACAGCTCATGCCGCTGTCCCTGGCTTTCTGCGCTTGCACCTCCAGGACCATTCCTGTAGCGGCCCTGCTTGTCATGCACTCACTCGTTTACCTCAGTTTGGTGGTGTTGAGAAGGTACAACTTGGTCTGATGCTGCGCCAAGGCCCACTGTGGATTCACGCAGCCCACAAAGGAGTGGTTATGCAGCATCTCCCGGAGTGCTGGAAAAGAAAGCGCAGGTCAGGAACGGCATCCCAACACCGCTTGGCAGCCCAAAGCGCCAAGCACCAGAGCTAGAGACCACAGATGAGCAATGATGCCCGCAATGTACCTCTTGCACCAAACACACACAAATGAGGAATAAATTATAACTAATCTTTCAAAATGCAACAAAAACATTGCCCAAAGGTAAAGGAGAACTTGGCCCGCAGATCACACCCCGAGGCAACGCAGGAAGCCAGAGAAGTACTGCGAGCTCGGAAGCCAGCTTCACCCAAAGGCACCAGAGGAACCTCAGGAATCACGAGCGCTAGTTTTCGCAGGCTCTCAGGTACGGGGAAGGAGAAACAAAAAGGTAGGAATGGTTTGAAACGGGGAGTCTAATAGGAGGCCACTTCCCCAGCACATGAAGCTGAGACGCCAGGGGCCACACCCTCAGGCAAAAGAGAAGAAATCCTGCCGTGTCCTGGGCCCCAGGGCAGGGAGCCCAACTGCCCACCCACCTCAAGCCTGGGTGTTGGGGGTAAGAAAAAAATCATAGCCCCGAGAATCTGGAACCACCAGCTGGTCCTCACATGCTTTTGCAGCAGGACTCACGCTAAGCACTGCCTTGTATGGAGATTTTAGTTTAAAGTTGATTCCAGGGCTGACTGTGCCTCCAGGTCCCTGATAGAATCAAACGCAAATTCTCTGTGGAGAAATTCAATTTCAGTCCAGGCTTCAAATTATCCCCCACAGATGAAACACCAGTAGCTAGCAGTCAAAAAATTACAAAACACACAAAGAATGCACCAAGAATTAGAATCCAGAAGAAACCACATGACCTCTGCAAAGGTTCAGAGACTGGAAATACCAGCAGAGAAGAGAAAATAAGTATGTTCAGCATGCTTCAGAGGGATTGTAATGAATAAGCAGCAAGAGACTATCAGAAATGATCAAGATCTCCAAAAAATCCAAATTTCTAAAAATGAAAAATATAATAATTGAAATTAAAACTCAAGACCGACTTCACAACAGATGAGACAAAGTTGCCAAGATAATAACTGGTAGGTAGATCTGAAGAAATTACCCAGAATGCAGCGCAGAGAGACAAAGAGAGGAAAACTATGGAAGCAGCTTATGCCACATGGAGAACAACAAATATATATAACTCAAGTTCCAGAGGGCAGAGAGGGCAGGGGAGAGATGATATTTACAGACTTTGAAGCCAAAAATATCTGAGACTATCCCAGAAGTGATGGAAGACACCAAACCTCAGTTCTAGGAAGCCCAACAAAACCCACACTTGGCACACAGAGATACTGGACACTAAAGAAAAGAGATCTTAAAGGCACTCAGAGACAAAAGAGAGATTCCCCACAACGTAATAAAATATAAGACTGATAGCTGGATTTTCAGCAGTAACAGTGGAAGCCAAAAAATGACAGAACAACACCTTTGATGCATTAAGAAAAAGTAACTGTCAATCTGGAATTTTAAACCCAGCAAAAAACACTTTTCAAAATGAGGATGAATTAGACAAAACAAACCTCAGTTGGCCACCCAAGACCCCACTAAATGCTATGCTTCAGGCAGACCATGAACGATCCAAGGGAAAGAACTATGAGCAAACAATATTCGCTAAATCCAAACAAGCGGACAATACCAATGTATTATGGAACAATTTGATATCCACATGAAAACCATGACTCTAACACCATACACCAAAGACGAATTCCAGGAGGACTAGGGATTTATGTACAAGCATTTCAGGAGACAATATAAGAATATGTCTTTAATTATCCCAGAGTTGGGAAGCATTTCCTAAATAAAATTTTAAAAAGCCAATCTAAAGAACAATTCACAATACCTATGTTAAATCTAAGAATTTCTGTTCATGAAACAAGTATTTGTTTAAAAAAAGAAGAAGAAGAAAACGGATAAGTCCTAAACTGGGGGAAGATGTTTTCATGTAACTGATTATTATCTGGAATATATGAAGAACCCCTCGAATCAGTTCAAAAGGACCAAAAACCCAACAGAAAAATGGGCAAAAAACTAGAAAAGGCACTTAACGGAAGGGGAAATATCCTTAAGTTTAGAGTAATTAGGGAGGTGCAAGTAAAACCACCATTAGCTACCATTTCACGAACACCAAACTGGCAAAAAGTCTGACAAGGTCAAATGTTGGAGAGGAAGCAGAACAAATGCAGCTTCCATACACTGTTGGTGGGACCAACAATGGGTACATTTATCCGACCCCTTTGAAAAACAGTTTATCATCTTATGACCCAGCAGCAGCTCTGCTGAGTGTATACCCACAGCCGAGCTTCCCAACTAGTGTGCCAAGCTCTTGAATCTCTCATGGCCAGGAGCGGGATGGGGTACGAGGAGGCAGGGATGAGGCCATGAGTCCAAATGTCCTTCAACAGAAGAATGAACAACCATGCAGTAATAGTCACCAAGTGGAATCTATTACACAGAAAAAGCAAACCAGAGCTATATGTAGTAAGATGGATGAATCCTAGGAACAGAATGCGTGTGTATGTGTGTTTCACATATATTATACACACACACACACACACCAAAAAAACCCTTATAATATGATTCCATTTATGTAAAATTTAAAATTTGCAAAGTGAACAAATTTTTTAGGGCTACAAATATGGGTGGTAAAACTGTATTAAAAAGAAATTAACAATCATAAAATTTAAGATAGTGGTTACCTCTAAGGGAGAAGGGAAGGGGACAGTTTAGGGAAGAAGCACCTGAGAGCTTCAAAGGGGTAAAACCCACAATGCTCTATCTCTTAAGCAGGTGTTCACGTGTTTTCTTGTGTAGATCCTATGTATGTATTTTATAAATCTGATTTTTGATTTACCAATACATCTGTGTGTGTGTGTGTGTGTGTGTGTGTGTGTGTGTGTAAGTAAAAGTACCACCACCATAAAGGGGGGTAGGGGAAGAGGGTCTGGGGACCACAGGGAAAGGTCTGGGTACCACGTTTTCACTATACTTTTCTTTTTCAGCTTAGGCACCACAAATGAATTCTCATATTGTTACATAAGTTCTGTAACACTCTCTGTCCCCTCAACCCCCAATAGAAAGAGGCTTATTTTCTTCATTTTTAGAATGAAGTGTTCCCCTCTGTTCCCACTGGAAACTCAATGTCTCTACAGGATGTACTGCGTAGGCGGAAAATGATTATTTTAAAAGCTGGAGAACATCGAATAATCTTGAATAATGAGGCACTGGAGGAAAGAGAAAGCAGTGTAATCCACTAAAAAAAGGGTCAGAGATTTTTCCATACGGATTTTTCATGGAACCTTCTGACACATCCTAGCTACCGAGATGCAGCCTTGCCAGCCTGGGCAGGGCAGGGAGGAGGTGGCTGCTGGCTTGGCCTGGGGCTTCCAGAGTCGCTGCTTCAGCCAGGTGGGCCTTTTCCTCCCTGGGCTTCCTGAGGCTACTTGGACCTCCTTCACAACTTCTGATGAGGACCTCAAGGGCCTCTATTTCATCCGTCCTCTAACTATCTCCACAGCATCAGAAGTCTGTGGGCATTTCCCTGCCATTCTGCCAGCAGCAAAATGGACAAGATCCTTCTGGGCTTCAAAGCCAAACCACACAGCTGAGTTCTCAATGGAGGCCCTGGGTATCACTCAGGAGCGAGGAAAGCCAAACCTGAAGGAAGCGCGACGGGCCCTCTAGTTCTTCATGGCCACGTGCAGAGCAGGAGCTTGGCGCTGTGCCGGACGGCCTTGCAGAAGCCCCTGTGCGCACAGCCTCTGGCAGCTGTCGGAGATGATCCAGAAGCCCTCCCCGGCAGGTCTCACCCTGGGCTCGGCTGATGTGGCCTTCTGCCTCTGTTACAGAACATCTTTCATTTTACCCGATGTTGTAACCACTTACTTACTCAACACTCCCCACACCACGTAACCACTTACTTACTCAACACTCCCCACACCACCGCGGTATCCTGTATGGCAGGGGTCGAGGCTCATTCACCTCCCCCTCTGTTTTGGGGCCCGGCACTGGGCATTCTGTGCAGAGAACGTACTTGACAAATGTCTGCCAAGCTGATTTCATGTACCAAAGGAAACGATCACCTGGGGACAAGCCATATGGAAGTATGAACACTGACACCCAGGACCGTTCCCCAAAGACCAAGAAAATAAAGTAAAACAGTGGGTAAAATGTTAAACACATTCACATTCAAACGATAGCAAAAAAAATTACAACATTCCTTGTCCTCATTAATTAATAGATCCAAATTTTGGGACTCGCACGAAATTCAGTCATTACTAATCTGAGATAAGCCTAATTCCGTGGAACTGAGTGGATACTGGGCCAAAAACTACCCTCATTTGTTGATCAAACGTGTGCCCACCAGGGCTGCGGAAATCCAGCAGACTCCAGAGAGCTGCCTGATTGAGTGTCCGACTCTGACATCCTTTAGAAGAAAGATTCACCTCCCGGGCGACTCCTCTCAATCATGTACACACCGTATCAGCAAATATCTATGAGTCCACCCGCCAGGCACTCTGGACAGCAAGGGTGACGCAGTGTGTGCAATAGACACGATCCCCGCACAGACAATACACTGATCGAATAGTCACACAAATGAGCACAATGCGGAACTTCGGTACAAGGAGAGGACCCCTTACTTCTCTCCTGGGCTAGGGGCACGGCTAGCCCCTGTGTGGGAGCAGCCGGGCTGTTGGTGTGCTAAGGCAAGTGGTCTTCCTCACCAAACCGGAGCTTCAGGGCAATCCTGTACAGCCTTCACCTCGAAGACAAGCAGCCTGCCCCACCTGGGGCCGCGGGCCTAAAGCACATGGCAGCGGGCAGGACCCGAGGCCCCTCCCGTCGGACAGAGGCCCGAGCTTACGACGCACACGTGCGGTATCCCGGGCGATCATCACGAGGGCCCCGTAAAGGCTGTAGCAGTGCTGTCATGCTGTGGAGCAGGAGGACGATGCCCCGAAAAGGTGCACAACTTCCCACTAGGCGAGCGAATGGCGTGGCTGGCAGGGGCTGCCGCAGAGCCCGTCTGGCTCACTCCACTCCCACAGGACAGACACTACGCCTTCCCTGAGACTCTACACCGGCGCGTCTGAAAAGCCAGCCTCAGTGGCAGGGATCAAATCACAAGAGGCACATGCCCCCACACGCCACTGGTTTGGTTAGCCTGGGAGTCCGGGGCCAGCCACCTCGTGTGCAGGCCATGCCGGTCACCACCCACCCTCGGCGATGTGTGTCCCTGGGCCTGTTTCTGATTGCTGGGATGTTCCAACTCATCTATCCTCTCCCGTCCTCTCCATCATTACTAATCTGAGATAAGCCTAATTCCGTGGAACTGAGTGGACATTCCATGTCCTTGCCTTCACAACAGATAACAGCAGCTGCCCTGCCTCCCTCACAAGGCGATTCTAGAATTAAATGAGATAACATGTACAAATACATAGTTTGGGAACATTTAGATTCATCATCCGAGCCTCAGCAATAGACTCCAAACCTGACCCAACTTGACGCAGGTTAGGTGGACAATGCACTGAAAATAGTGTGTAACTAGTCAGAAATTTCTCGAAACTCTTAACTTTAAATAGCCTGCTTTACATAAGGGATACAAACTCTTAAGGAAGATGAAGTAAACTCCAAGTCTGAGGGAGGCTGTCAATTGAAACTACTGTGAACAAGCCTGCTAAATAAATCAAGGAACAGCCCACCTCTCTTACATTGTTTCAAATGGTTTTAAAAGCTCCCAGCTTGAAAGCCAATAAACGGAAGTAAAGAACAACTGGAGCAAGTCTTCCTGGAAACAAAAATCAGAGGCCAACTGGCAGCTCCTTCTACAGCTGGCAAGACCTCAGTCACAGGAAGCTTCTACCCCTCCCACGTGTAGTGACACCTATCGCTTTGCCCACATGTGGACAAAGGCCCAGAGCGCTGAGAAAAGGAAAGGCAAATGGAGGCTTTCCTGAATTCATTCAAACAAGAGGAGACTGGGACAGAGAAAAACACAGGGGCCAGAGTCACAGCAGTGCTTTAGAAGGTGGAGGATCGGGGGTGCCTGGGCGGCTCAGTCGGTTAAGCGTCTGCCTTTGGCTCAGGTCATGATCCCAGGGTCTTGGGATCGAGTCCACATTGGGCTCCCTGCTCAGCGGGGAGTCTTTTTCTCCCTCTCCCACTGCCCCTCCTTGTGATCTCTCTCTCTCTCATAAATAAAATCTTAAAAAAAAAGGTGGAGGATTAGAGTGAAAAGTGCTAACCTGCTCCTCGGCCACTCAGGACTTTACAAGCTAATCTAGATTGTCATATTTTAAGACACAGTGCTGAAACACAACTATTTTAACCAGGAAACGTGTTAGAGATGAAACGTGGAAAGGCCGTGACTAACCCGTGTGGACCCAAGTGCAGAGCTGCTGTGTGGAGCCCGGAGCCGTGCCGTCTACACTTGGAGCACGAGTGTCTGACTCACCAGGTGCGGATGGCCCTTTGGGCCAAGCTGCAGTTCTACTCCTCAAACCCTGCTCAGTTCGTGCCTGGGACATGACTAGCCCCCTTGAATTCCTAAAACCACGGTAGCTAGTTTTGAAGTAACAAGACCAAAACGGAGCTCTATACTCAAGTATTCTGAAACGCTAGTTCTGAGGAAGGTGATATTGATTTATGGCTTTGTCTTTGGGATATAAAAATATCTGTTGACTCCTTACTCTGTAACAAGTGTTTTACTTACATTTTCTCTCTAATCAGCACAATCAGCTTTAAGAGCAAAATTAATCCCATTTTACAGATGAGGAAAAACCGAGACAGAGCAAGGTTAAGTCACAAGTCCAAGGTCACACAGCGGAAGTGGTAGTGCCAGGATATCCCCTTGGGGCGCTCCAGAGCCTGTGCGCTTTAGCAAGAGCACACCCCATGCAGGCCACAGATTAGAATCTTGTGGGTCATCACACCGCTTTAAACTAAGAAACTAGTTGAAGATTATGTAAATGACTCCTTTGCTCTGGCTGCTAGGCTTTAGTGAGAATACCAATCAATTATAATTAAAACTACGGACTACTTTTTCCCTTCCCTCCCAGTTGAAAATGGTCTCTCAGGGCGCCTGGGTGGCTCAGTCGTTAAGCATCTGACTTCGGCTCAGGTCATGGTCCCAGGGTCCTGGGATCGAGCCCCACATCGGGCTCCCTGCTCTGCGGGGGGTCTGCTTCTCCCTCTCTCACTCCCCCTGCTTGTGTTCCCTCTCTCATTGTCTCTCTCTGTTGAAAAATAAATAAAATCTTAAAAAAAAAAAATGGTCTTGCAGCTGCTGCCGCTGCGCCTGAGGAAAGGGAGGCGTGCTTGGCACGCGCAGTGGCTGCCCTACCGCACATTCTGCACTTCCTACAACGTGACGTTGGCAGCTCTGGCCCTCGGAGGCCCCACAACCTACGGCACTCACGTACTCGCATGTCCCCGCTCGTCAATTTCCTCCTGGAGGCTCAGCACGCTGGTGAGGTTGATGACCCTCCGCCGAGGGGTACACGCTGCTGTCATTTCCTTTCGGGAATCATCTTCCACCATTTCCACATCAGAGCTTTCCCGAGGCCTCTTTCTGCAACGAAGATTAAGGAGCCGGCAGATCATGACTATCCTTGAAAATGGTTTGTTTTTTTTATATGTCAGCCAAATTTTGCGTACTGCATTTTGGAAAAGGGAGCAGCTTCTCGTGCTGGCTCTGCACGTCTGGGGCGGGGTCCTCGGTCTGTTCTCCCACACCCGGCCTATCGGATGACCCTGAGCCCGCCGCAGGCAGCCCGTGCGCACAGCAGGACGCTGGAGTCACTTGCCCTGTGCAGCTGCAGGGCCCTGCGCGTGCGCGCCCACCCTGCCCCCACCTCGCTTGTTCAGTCCTCCGTCAGACACTGTTACAGCGCCAGCTCCACGCAGTGCCGGCCCTCAGCATGCTTACTTTCTAGCTGGGGAGTCAGCCACAGAAAAAGGATCATTTGAAGTAGCAGAAAATGCTAAGAAAAATAAACAAGGTAACAGGATGATGGGGCAGTGTGAGGGCCTCTGGCAAGAGGTCGTGACGCGTGAGTGCAGGCCTGAGCGGCAAGAAGGCAGACTTCCTAGGCCCGGAGCACGGGGAGAACAAAGGGCGTGGGGGAGCTCAGGCAGTTCAGGCGAGCCATGTGGCCGAGCACCCCGCGGGGGAGGGAAAGCAGGGGGCCGGGGGGGAGCAGGGCAGGTGCACCCAAGTGCGGGGGAAGCGTGGGTTTTCAGCTGAGGAGTGATCCAGTCTCATTTCTGATTTCAGAGATTTCTTTTGACTGCTGTGTGGTAAAGAGCTGGTGGTGACAGACACGTAACCCTGCCCTGCATGACATGAGATAGTGTACGTAAAGTACCCGGCACAGAGTGGGCTCCCCACAGGTGGCAGCCCCCTTGATGATTCCCTGGAGACATCCCTACACACCATATTGCTAGACAGACTTGGCAATGAGAAACTGGAGCCAAGTAACCCGTCCAAACCCCAATGGCCACTCAGCGCCGGGCCGATGCGCAGGCCTGGGCGGGCGCCTTCACCCTGAGCCCAGGCGCGTCCCCGAGCCCGCTGGGGAGGGAAGGCAGGGCAATGACAGCCGCTCTTCCGTTCGCCCTTCTCCCGCTCTCACCACCAGCCCCCGGGCTTCAGGGGCTTCATAATTTGAACTGAGAAAATGTGTTTTTCCTGAGAGCAGTGGAAGCAGCTTTGAGGGCGATGAAGGAGAATCCTCTGGGTATTTTAGGGTTCTCTCTGGCCACCTCTGCTACTGAGGCGTTATCAAAACCCAGTACTAAAAATAAAAGAGACATCTTATTTTTTTTTCTGATGTGTGTTTAACTCATGCTTGGAACCATGGACATTTAAGATATCTCAAAGGCCACTGAGTGGGGGACTCTCAAGCCATGGTCAAAGGCGGAGAGCGGACAAGGCAGAGCACTGTCCCATTGGAGGCAGAGGGCAGGTCAGGCAGGGAGAAGCGGCAGGTGCTTCATGCTGAGTCAAGACAGAGGCAGTTTCAGTTAAGAACAGCAGAGGCAGGCTGCACTCCAACCAAAGTCCATACCTGGGGTTGCCCGGGCTGGAAGGGGGCCCTCTCTTCTCTGCCGTTTCCGAAGTCCCCTCTGTTGCATCCCCCTCCATGCCCTGATTTCTGGCAGCCACTTGAGCAGGCTCTGGGAGTTCAAGCATTTCCTCATCTTGCTGCCCAGCCCTGCCACTGGAAGCATCAGTCCTGTCTTCTGGGACAACGTCCTGAGGCTGAATGGACAGGGCCTTGCTCACAGGCTGCAGAAAGGCATCGAGCTTCTGTTCCCGTGAATCTGTGCGGACCATCTGGTGGGCATAGACCTTGTCGCCACTTCCAGAAGTAGATGAGGGGGTCACACCCATTGTGGATTTAACCACCTCCCCAGAGGGGCCAGCAAGACCTGGTAGTAAAGTCTATGTCAAAAAAGAAGGTAGTGCATGGTTAAAAAAAATTTTTTTTTAATAAATAAGATTCCTAGCCACTGTGGTTTTTCAAGCTCAATGGCATTTATGTAATATATGATTCACTTTATGTTTTTGCTGAACCCTTTCTATATTCTGTCCTATATGTTTCAATAGAGTAGAATCCATATGGAAAAAAAAAAAAAAAGAAGGCAGTGGGACGATTCAGAATATGAAATAAATCAGTTTAGGTCCCAGGGGGCAACTCTCGATCTTGGGGTTAAGTTTGAGCCCCAAACTGGGTGTAGAGATTAGTTTAAAAAGTAAAATCTTTAAATAAAAAAAAAAGAAGTCCAGATCCCAAAGTGGAGCAGTACTGGAGAAAGAAGCAAGAACCAAGTATAATCATCATTACAGAAGTATTAATATAGAAGCAATTCTGAAAAAGATACACCAGTAAAAATACAAAAATTCAGAAAAATCCTTATAATTTTAAAATTGGTTTGAAATGGGGAATATTAGTGTAAAGTCCTTATATTTTTGTCTGTTTTCTTTTTTTTTTGCTTCCATAGGAGGATTTCATTTTTTAATTGTAGTAATATATACATAAAATTTATCATTTAACCATTTTTAAGTGTACAGCTCTGTGGCATTAAGTACATCACATCATTGTGCAACCATCACCACTATCTATCTCTAGAACTTTTTCAACGTCCCAAACTGAAACTTTGTACCCATGAAACAATAACTCACCATTCTCCCCTCCCCACTAGCTCCTGGCGGCCACTAGTTTGTCTATTTTTAGATATACAATTTCCTAGCTCTGTCCACTGGGAAGGCCTAAAGCAATGACCACCCAGCAGCAATAAGGAACCCCTGATCCCAGATTATAGTCTCTAAATACCATCCCCACTAAAATAAACCAGAGTTCCTTAGAGAAATGGCCAATTCCAGGGCTTGGGCTTGGAAAGTACAGAGTGAGCCTACAACATCTTCTCTTGAGAAACAAGAAACCATCAAAGACTAATGGAATTGGGTCAAAATGACAAGAGCACCAGTTTGAAGGGGTTTTTGTTGGTCTAAGATGGGGTAATTTGAGGATCCAAAAGAAAAATGACTATAATTAACTAAATTATATTGCTTTGTTAACACCTATGATAAAATATTAAGAGAAAAAGAAAAAGATGGTAAGGGAGAGGGAAAGAGAGAGGACAAAGTCATTAAACATCACTGGAGATCGCTAGGACATGAACTCATTCCTTTGCACATGGATAATTAAAGGGACAGAACTCAGCATTTACCCTTACTTTCTAGTGTGAACTGTATTTCAGGATAACCAAAAAGCTCTAAAGTTATTGTACACAGAAGAATTACAATTAATTGAGAGAAAGTGATAAAATCAGAAAATCATAATCTTGCGATCCTAGTGAAATAACTGATTCAGGTAATGGTCATCAATGAGTGGTGAAACCATTAAGCTAAATATTCCTGGGGAACTTGACAATGAAGGAAACAGGCTGTCACCAGCTGAACCCACAGATGAGTCTTATCAGTATGCGCCTCCTGCTGGGGCGTGACAGAAAGTACATGGCATCATCTATCAAAAATTCTCACACAGAAATCTCATTCACAAATCTGAATGTAATCATGCCAGTTTATAGGAATTCCCAGGTTACAGGAAATGTGGAGGATTAGAACAAGTTAAATGACACTAAGAAGAAGCAATCAGCCAAACAGAAATGTGCATTACTCTACAAGAAACCTTTAGAATAAGCCAGTAAGAACAACAAAAAAGTGTACAGGGACTTTTCTGGTTTCAAAGAGACTTAAAAGAGATTTAAAAGACAACAATTATAGTGAGTAGAACTTAACTGAATATGTATTTCAATGAAGCTACTTTATAAAAGGATTTTTGGACAGTTGGGACATTTGAATATGGACTAGATATTAAATGATATTACTATTAATTTTGTTATGTATAAAAAAGGACATTCTGATTATATAAGGAAAAAATATTTTTAAAATGCATAATAAAATACTAGGGAAAAAAGTAAATGCCTGAAATGCGCTTTAAAATATTCTTTTCCCTTGGGGCACCTGGGTGGCATAGTCGGTTAAGCGTCTGACTCTTGGTTTCAGCTCAGGTCATGATCTCAGGGTTGTGAGACTGATCCCCACACTGGGCTCGGTGCTCAGTGCAGAGTCTGCTTGAGATTCTGTCTCCCTCTCCCTGCTCCTCCCATTTGTGCGCTCTCTCTCTCTCTCTAAAATAAATAATCTTTAAAAAAAAAAATGCTCCCCATGACTTGCCATCAGGGAAACACAAATCAATACCACAATGAGATACCACTTCACACCAGTCAGAATGGCTAAAATTAACAAGACAGGGAACGACAGATGTTGGCGAGGATGTGGAGAAACGGGAACCCTCCCACACTGTGGGTGGGAATGCAAGCTGGTGCAGCCACTCTGGGAAACACTATGGAGGTTCCTCAAAAAATTAAAAATAGAGCTACCCTACGACCCATCAATTGCACTACTGGGTATTTACCCCAAAGATATAGATGTAGTGAAAAGAAGGGGCACATGCACCCCAATGTTCATAGCAGCAATGTCCACAATAGCCAAACTGTGGAAGGAGCCGAGATGCCCTTCAACAGATGAATGGATAAAGAAGATGTGGTTCATATACACAATGGAATATTACTCAGCCATCAGAAAGGGTGAATAGCCACCATTTACATCGACATGGATGGAACTAGAGATTATGCTAAGTGAAATAAATCAATCAGAGAAACACAATTATCACATGGTTTCACTCATATGTGGAATATAAGGAACAGTGCAGAGGACCATAGGGAAAGGAAGGGAAAACTGAACGGGAAGAAATCAGAGAGGGAGACAAACCATGAGAGCCTCTTGACTCCGGAAAACAAACTGAGGGTTTTGGAAAGGGAGGTGGGTGGGGGAATGGAGTAACTGAGTGATGGGCATTAAGGAGGACAGGTGTTGTGATGAGCACTGGGTGTTATGCGCAACTAATGAATCATTGAACACTACATCAAAAACTAATGATCCATTATATGTTGGATAATTGAATTTAAATTAAAAAAAAAAAACCACCACTCTTTCTCCACCCGCAAGTTAGAAAGGGAAAGAGAAAACATATATGGCAAAATGCTGATGGCTGTTGAAGCCGGGTGACAGGTACATGGATTATTTGTATAATATCTACTTTCATGTGTACTTAAAAATATTCAATAGTAAGCTAAATAACAAAAAGTTAAATAAAGTAGCAAATGTGCTCAAAAAGGAAAAACCTCCCTTCATGGACAATATAAAACCCTTGCAGGGTAAACAGGCAAATAAAGTGATATATAATTGACCCTTGAACAAAGGAGATTTGAACGCCATGGGTCCACACTCGTATGCAGAATTTTAATAATATAGTGCTGTAAATGTATTTTCTTTTCCTTATGATTTTCTTAGGAACAGTTTTTTTCTAGATTACTTTACTATAAAAATACAGTATATAACACATATACAAAATATGTGTTAGTCGACTGTTTATGTTATCCG
Organism: Phoca vitulina; assembly: GCF_004348235.1. Lineage (NCBI taxonomy): Eukaryota > Metazoa > Chordata > Mammalia > Carnivora > Phocidae > Phoca > Phoca vitulina. The sequence continues at coordinate 46,943,468 of NW_022589713.1, forward strand.
TAAGGCTTCTGATCAACAGTAGGCTAATAGGAGTTAAAGTTTTGGAGAGTCAGATTTTTGACTGCCCACGGGGTCGGTACCCCAACCCCTGCGCTGTGTAAGGGTCAAATGTATTTGCTTCATTTGCCTTGCAATAGCCACAGAAGCAGAAATTAACAGAACTACTTTGCAGATAATAATTTTAAGGTCCAGAAGAGTGAAACACCTTGTCCAACAGGATAGAGTTGCCACAAACCCCAAGAGCCCCCAGGCTTCCTGATTTCCATACCAAATGGTTTCCCTGCAAACCAGGGCTTGTGCTGTAGGCCCTGGGCAGTGCTGTGCAAGACACAGCTGGGGAGTGGGAGAGAAGGTATTCTGACGCGCCCAGAGGAGTGGTGACAGCTCTGAGTCTGGACCCCACCACCCAGAGCAACGCCCCCAGGCTTGTACCACGGCACCGACAGAGGCAGGCCGTCTGATCCAGAAATCCACTCTCCTGAAGACACCCGGGTCAGGACTATGCAGAATTCTATGGGAAAATACAATGTAAGCTAACTAAATGAAACTGAGTCATGCAAAATAAGACAAGAAGGAAGACGAGAAGTTCCTTCCACAGTGCAGCCATAGACACACTCCAGGACCTCTGGCAAATCTTTCTTTTCGATCTCAGCTAGGACAGAGCAAGACCACCACTCTGGCCCAGACAATGTGCTCCTTACTTTCACCTCATACTTTGAGGCTGTCTTCCCGCTCCCCTCCAGCCACACCTTTTCCAGGTCCTGGCAATTCCAGATCTTCAACCATCTGTGAGTGGAGCTACCTCCTCTGCCCAGACCCCTCACTGCTTCTCCCAAATAGTTGCGGGCCTCCATCGTGCCCCTCTGCTGTCCTTTCCCCACTCGACCACAGGATTATTCCTAAAAGTTTTATATCTCAACCACCGGCACTGCAAGGATTTGTGTGGCACCAGGGGCCCAGCAAAACTAACAGAAGACTGAGCGCTGGTTCCCAGGCAGAACTGCCTTCTGCCCACCTGCCACACACACCTCTCTGGTGGCATCAGCAGCGACCCTCACGGACTCACCACCCAAGCCTCGGCCTGGGCTCCAGGGGTGGTAGGGCTGCCCCCACGGCATTTACTCTCACTGCTTTGTGCCCACGGCGCCTCCCAGCGAGGGGCTTTCCGTGAAGGTTCCTATGGGAAGCATTCACTGGCTTGGGAACTTAAAAAGTTTTCTGTGAAGTAGGCTCCCAGAAGCCCACTCTCTGCTTACAGGACCCCATGCTTCCATTTCTTTTTTTCTTTCTTTCTTTTTTTTTTAGAGAGGAGGAAGAGGAGAGGGAGACGGGGAGAGAGAATCTCAAGCAGGCTCCACGCCCAGTGCAGAGCCTGACATGGGGCTCAATCCCACAACCCTGAGATCATGACCTGAGCTGAAATCCAGAATCTGACGCTTAACCGACTGAGCCACCCAGGTGCCCCCCTCACCCCCGCTTTTTTTTTTTAGAAATGGAGGGAGGGGAGAGGGGGGATATTTCTGTTTATTTCTGTTTCTGTAGTTCTGGGGTCTGTTGTGCTTCTGAACACACCCTCACCATGTGCTGCCTAGAATCCCATCCTGGCAGAACTGGGATGGGATACTAGAGATTGTATTATCCCCCCATTTATTTTACAGATGGGAAACCTGAGGCCCCGGAGAGCTGGGAGTAGCTTAGAACCATAAGCACTTAGAACCTGGGTAATTATAATAAGGTGGACGGTGCCAGGCCCTGCATTGGACACTTCCACCTACTGCTCGTCACCACCCTCAGAGGTGAGGATGACCAGTTCAGTCCTCACTGAGGGAGCCAGGGAGACCGGGGAAGGTTAGTCACGTGGTGGTAACCCAGGCCCGTCTGACACTAAGGCCCCGCTCCTCCCACTGTCCCACTGCCTCCCAGGGGCCCCGCCCCTCCACTCTGGCCCTGTGAATGTGGGCTCAGCCTCCTCCTGAACATCCCCAGGGAAGATGAATACCCCATGGAAGAGGTGCCCTTATTCTGCTTCAGATAGCTTGCATGAGAAACTGAGAAGTTAGTCGAAGGTCCTAGATGGAGGCAGAGTGAGACCGCGGGCCTCCTGACTCCAGGCCCAAGGATAACATAATCCTTTTGTGGTTAGGTTCAAAAAAGGAGAAGTTACCAAAGGAAAACTATCCGAGTAATCCTTGGAAAGACAGTCCTAGAGCAACAAGCAAAACTCTGGGCTCTCGCGTCTGAGGGGCCACATTTTCTGGTGGTGGCGAAAGCACCAGAGCCAGGGCTGGACGGAGAGCGCCCTCACCTGGGTGAAGTACATCCTGGAGGAGTTGGAGCCCAGGAGCTTGCTCTCAATGTGCTGCTGCACCCGCTCTAGGATGCTGTCCTCGTGCAGGAAGTGAACTTCGTGCTTTGTGGGGTGCACATTGACATCCACGTTCTGGGGGCTGATCTCTAAGCTGGCAGGAAGAAAAGCAAACTATTACTTCGGGTGGCGGGGAACGGGGAAAACAATTCTTGCCAGCAGGCTTGTGGGTTCAAATGACAGTGGTCAAAACTTCCGGGTCAAGTCCGAGCGACCTGGATTCTGAAGCTGTGTAGCCTGGGCTCAGTGACATCATCTTTCTTTGCTTCAGTCTCCTCATCTGTAAAGCGGATATAACATGTGGTGGGGCTTAAATTCATGCAAAGCACGCTGCGTGTTTTTACCTGGCGTATTTATTATACATCAGCTGTTACCATCATTCCAGAACTAGTGGAATTTCTTATTGCATGACCTGGAGCAAGTCACTTAACCCTCTGGATGGGTTTTGTCATCTGTAACCATGAACCTGTTCCCAACTTACTTTTCAGTATTATGAGGATCGAAATAAGAGTACACGTGAGAGAATGTTCTATCGTCAGAATGTAATGTAAAAGTCAGTTTAGACACCGTGCCAGCTATCACCTGACTGCCTCGGCTCCACATCCATCTTTCACTGCTTGCTCCGTGACCGCCAGGTGAATCTGTGTCAGGAGAGGGCACTGAAGGGACCGTGGAGGAGGAAGGGGTTTTTCTGCCAGGTAGGGGGCAGCTTCTGGCTGGTTCGGGGGCAAGATCCGTTATTCACCTTGGTTTCACCAACACGGGGGCTGGAACATGGGAGGTCCTCAGTGAGACTCTGCTGCGTGAGTAAATGAAGGCAAACTATGCCCTTCACCTGTGAGAAAGGACAGACCCTCCTTTTGCCAGTGGCGGATGGATCCGCTCTGCTAGAGCTATGAGCAAGCCCATCTCTTTCAAAGAGGACAGCTGGACAGAATCTGTTCCTTGTGAGTCTCGGGTGAGGAGCCCGACGCTACCTTACCTGAGGTACAGGAATGGGTGTGTGTTTTTGGGCAAATATGCAGCATACACTGTTTCAATGGCTCTTCTTAAGGAAGTTGACTCTACCAGACGATCTAGAAAATAAAAGGAACGTAACCAGCTCAAAACTGTCCTGAAGGGAGAGGCAACAGGTGCATGTTCATACCATGCCATGAAATCATTCACGAAAAACACTTCTAGAGAGACATCTACAGCAGACCCCAGGAAAGAAAGGCCTCTTTTAACGTGGCGCTATCCACCAGCATCTGGCTCTGGGCTTCAGGCTCTCTCCTCTCAGCCAAGTCACAGGACCACGGGAGGCAGTAAGTTCTGCCTCCCCGCTTCTCTTCCCTCAGTCAGCCCGGGAGGACTACCTTTGCCCTTGCCCGGCACGGTGGGCGGCGTGTGCCGTCAGCTCTCAGACTTTTCAGGCTGCACATACACACTGGCTGCCTGTCACATATGCGATGGGCTGGGGGACAATACGCTGGTGACTACACGAACTCCAGTTCCAGGTGGTAAGCACCACGACAGATGTGCATGCCAAGTGGTGGGAGGATGGAGTAACCAACTCTGCCTGGGGGGCCCCGGGGGGTCCCAAGAGTGGGGTATCCCAACTGAGCAATGAGGGTAAGAAAGAGTTTTCCAGGCACTTCAGGCAGTACAACTATCTGAACGTATGTTTAAGGTAATTCAGGAAATGAGCCAGGGTTGAAGAGGGTGGAAAACACCAGAACCTGGGGGAGAGAAGACAAAAATCAGAGGAAAATCTATTTTCAGAAAACACAGACCTCCTTTCTCCCCAGATGACCGGCTCGTGGTCTGTTCTCCTGGGTTGGTGTAGCCAAGGATATGTCCCATGGTTTTATTTCCAATGGGAAGAGAGCCTGTGACCTTACCAACGAGGAGACCATTATTTTCTGAGTGCTCACCACCTCCACGGGCCCTCAACAAGGGCGCGGTCCTCGGTGACACGTGCCCCGAGCATGCAGGCCTGGAGCAGGTGTGGGCCCTGACAAGGGCATGGCCAGAGCCCCTCTGCTGCGATTTCTGGACTGGAGACAGGCCGAAGGAGTGTTCCTTTGCCCACCACCTGAGTGAGAGCGCACGGCGTGGAGATAACTGGACGATACACCTAAGAGTCTGACATCTGGGCCAGTGGGAACTCGGTGCGGTGACAGACTCGCTAATGCCGATGCAGAGCCCGTGGGGTAAACAGCTCGCCAGCAGCACAGACGGGCTCCGCATGCGGCGCTTACCCTGATTTCTGCTCGCCTATTCTGAAGCCAACACATGTGTCACAAAGCAGTATCCTTCACGGTTAGAAAACCAAGTGAAAACCGTTTCTGAGCCTTGATTAGAGCCAGCTTTATTACAGATCAGCCTTAAGTCCTTCTTAATGAAGTAGGAAAAACCCTACTAATATAATATAAATCAGTTTAACAGAACGTGTCTATAAAATATTGACTCCCTCTCCTCTGTTTCTATATGGCCTGGAAAACTGCTGTAAAACATGTATAATCTGGACACTTCTGGCTGGCTAGCATTATAAACGGAACAGGGGAATATACCATTTTCAACAGCAAGCCAACAAAACTATCAAATAATTACAAATTGCTTTGAACAATAAAGGTACTGGATCAATATGATAAAAATGTAAGTACGGAACAAATGGCAAGATGCATGATGCATTTCTGGCTGGAAAATTAAAAACTGAATTAGACCCATGTGTGGCTCCCCGTCACACTCTCTCAAAACCATACTATACGCAATCAAGTAAAAAGAAACAGAATGCAAAATAGCATTTACTCAACAAGCAGCAATCATGTAAACAATATGCCTGCAGAGAGAGAAAGACCAGAGAGGAATCTGACAAAAATCCGAATTTAGTTAATTTCCTCCCTGATTTCTAGCACTGCTCATTATCATAAATAACTCATTCTTTAAAAAGAAAAATCCCAAGGGGCTTAACATTCCATTTCTTTACTACTGACACTGCCTACACCGAGGCACCCCCTCCCTGTGTGCCGCTGGGCGACTCAAACAGCTGACTCTTGATCTAAGGCCAGAACAAACAACGGCCTGGGGCCTGCTTGTAAGGCTCGGAGGCCAGCAGGGAGGAAGCTGTTCAGGCTCACAGGCCTCGGTGATGCCCTCTCCCAGAGGCAACAACCACACTCTGCCAACAGTAGGCCAGCAAGGAGCACATATCAGAGGGCTGAGTAGACTTAGGCTAGAAATTATAAATGCTTCCTAATCAAGCCACACTTCGGCCTCCTCAGGCTGGTGTAATCCAGCTGGGTGTAATCAAGCCTGTCGATTCGGAATTTTTCCACGGTCCCATAAAATTCCCTGTGGACAGATTTCCCCACATGGTTCTTTTTCACTTACGGTTGATGAAGAGTAAGAAGATGCACTTCTTCACTGAGTAATTTGCATTGGATATGTAGCCATTCATTTTGAAGGCTAGGGTTTTATCCTCACACCCAACTTCTATCAGTTCTCTGGTTGAAAAAGAGAAATTTTGAGTGTCTTGAAAATAATGGAAAATTCAAACAGTATAAAGAATCAAAGTTGGAAAAATCAGGGCTCCTTCATAAACTAATTTTGCCAAATAAGGACTCTTGAAACTTCGTTTGTTGAGGTCCTCTGCGCCCATCCATCCATCCGTCTGTCTCTCCATCTACCCACCTACTACTCACCCTATCACTGTTTTCAAGCACTTACCTTCTACGCCAAGCACTGCTCTGACTGCTGGGACATATGACAAATCCAAGCTCTGAGACCTTATTTTGCTGAAACTTTTATGTATCTTACTAACTAAACCCCAAAGACGAAATTCCAAAAGGACTCATTTCTACTGAATCCCTTACTATATGAACACCACCAAAACGGGGCTCCAGTGTGGTGTCCTCAGGGTTGTGCTTATGGGGGGGGGTGAGGTTAATGGGTGAAAGGTGGTCCCCATATAAGCCACACTCATCTCTGCCTGAGGATCCTCCCAAGTGCAGGTCCCTCTGCCTGGAAAGCTCCTACTGCTAGCTAGTTAATTCCTCCTTATCCCTCATATGTCTGGGCTTACTCCTTCAAAGAGCTTTCTCTGACTATCCCTCTCCCTGACCTTGAGAGATTCTCCTGTTGTGCCTTCTATTTTTCCTTTGAGACATCTAGCACAATCACTAATGAATGGCATAATTATTTCATGTGTCTTTCCAACTGGATAGGAGTCCTCTGAGGGCAAGAAGCATTTCTGCTTTATGCCCTACTGTATTTCTCAGCACAGCACCCGGCAAATAGTAGGCATTCATTAAGCATTTGCTGAACGTACGGTGGAAGCTATCAAATAGTAATGTGTACCCTGAGTCTCTGAGCAGAAAATACAGCTTGCGGTGTTTCTCACACACAATAAACCAGCAAACCCTTTCTTCCCCAAAATGACTCAAGAGGCTGGTGTTCTAGAAACACCCTTTGGGAACTGCTGCTCAGTGAGATTTCTAATCTCTTACAGTCTCTAGGAATTTCGTAACGACTAATTCTGAGTCTTTAAATAATAAAGAAGCTCTTACAAGTTTCATTGTACAATAGTATTCTCTCTCTGCTCTGGGAAGAGAGTTTAAAAAACTTAATTGATTAACAATTAGTAAAGAAGAGGGTAATTAAAAGCAAATTGACTGTTCCCTAGTTAGGAGCTTGGTTTCGCTCAAAGAAATGAGTAATTTGTCCTTTGAAGTAGAAAACTGGGCTCTGGGACTACTGCTGCTTCTAAGATTTTTGGAAAAAGTGAAGCCAGGGGCTGTCTTCTCCATCTGCATATGCCCCTCATCTGGGCCATGCCTGGCACATAGAGGGCCCGTAGTATTTTTCCCCTCAGATTATGACATGGGCACTTTGGGCTTTGCAGAGTCCTGAGATTTAGCTAGGACTCTGTGATAGAAACGGTGGTTTTTGCCTCCCAGGGAGGGCCGTGAGGCATCTATACTGCAAGTTCCCCTCGGAGGCTATCCCTAACAATGAAGATCTGGTAACACTTAGAAGTCTGCTCGCCACCAGACAGGGAATATTTTATTTGTCTTGACACCCTTAACTTCCGGAACAAAGCCTAGAATATGAGAGACAATTAATAAATGTCGAACAATAATAAGTGAAATCCCAAAGTGACGACAGGGAAGTATCAGGAAAAGAGGGAGCGCTGGAAGATGAAAAAATTCTACTACACTGTGAATATTTTGAAGACAGAGACTAGAGAGAACACACTGATTTACAGCCAGAGCATCTGGGAGATAACATGCACCCAAGAAGTGTGGGTTCCTTGAAATCATGACTCCACAAACAAATGTGGAGCATGGAAATAAAGCCGGCCTATTTCATTAAAGCAAACTCTTAAGGCAGGTGCTACTTTGATAGATTCCAAACTAATGTATGATAAATGGTAAACCAAGACGTGGAACGTAGATTTTTCAAAATATGATGAATTATCAACATACCGGCTAACAGCATTTCCAAAGATGGAACGAATATTGTCCACCGTTGTGGCATTAGGCAGTGTCCTAACGTCAGCTACAGTCTCACCTTGCTGATAAACAGAGCAGAAAATACAACTTACTATCTCACAGTTGTGAATGAAACATCCTGATCTTATCTCCTCAGGTGAACTATTAAAAAAAAAAAAAATCCCTTTTTCTAATACATAACCATCCCTTATAAACCAATCACTTACTTTTTTAACTGAGAAACTAATGCCTGAATTGTGTATTGAATACCTGGCAAAGAAAAGAACAAAAGAGTAAGCAGAGTGGCCAAATGCACAATATAAGGCAGAACTCCCTATTGGTGAAATGAATGGGTGGGGTCACGTGATAAACAAAGATACACACAGTCAAGAATATCTCCACGTATCAAATTTTACCCACAGGAAAAGAAGCCAGCACAGACTTCAGGGCGCTATCAATGCTAAATGTGGCAGAATCAAATAAAAAACAGGATTTTTTACTTTTATAGGGTTCTGACTAGACTCAGGGATATTTCAAAACAATCTCCTCCTTGCCTACAGTTTTACTTTTGTAAACCCACTAGGTCCAGCTTGCATCTTGAGAACCTAGCCTTTACAACTCCTGGGCTCTTTTATTCTCTCCCAGAGCCCCTCAAGACACCCCCCTCCTCACCCACGTCTTTTTCGGCCCCTGGTCCTATTTCGGCATCTCCCAGTCTTTTCTCAGTTGGCTATTATTTATTTATTATTCCTCCCTCATGGGCCCCACAAACTGAAGGACTATGTCTAGCAAAATGCATTCATTCAGCTAACAATTAAGAATTCACTTGACCACACCTAGAACCAAAAGAGCCAACTACAACTCCTCTATTTCTAGGAGATAATTAATACTCTGATGCTGATTTATACAACTCCAGGGAAAAGCAAAGAAACTTGATGTAGAAGTATGTTCCACTTTCTGAGGAGCAAATGTTTTATTCATTTTGGACTTTTCAGAAATACTGAAAAATAGTTAACAGATCTCTGCTACGATTCAAGGATGTGCCGGCTTAGAGAGCCCATGCTGGATCCACTGAACCAGCAGATGAAGTCAGTCTACAGTGGACATAATGTTATTTTCACCTGCCCCGAACCCTTTCTCCTTCTTCTTTTAACAGGCCCTAGTCTTCCTTTGGGAAACTGCCTCTTCCCCATTCCACCCGATTACCCTTAGAGTGCCAATCTAAGGAATCTCCCCATACACAGACTGGGGTGGGGTGGGGGGTGGGGAAGCCATACCGATCAGATGTACTCTCCCAGGAAACAGACTCTTGAGTAGAGTTAGGAAAGAATGAAAACAACTGTATCAGGGCCACTATCTAATCCCCAAAACCAGCCTGGTTCTCATCCTCTCCAGGGAGCAGCTGCTGACACTTCTTGCCATTCTTAGCCTTCCAATAAATTTCTTTTGGGCTCAAGTTAGCTGGAGTCCATCTGTTTTGCTTTCCACCAAAGAACGCTCACTGATGCACAGACCAACAGCTCTTTCCCAGGGAGATGAGAAAAAGCCCAGAACTGGCAACTACACCTTGACCAGAAACAATCCATAGGCTAGAACACAATGTGCCATTTTCCATCTAGCTCACCAACTGTTCTCAATTTACAAGCACCGGCACACATTCCTTTGGTGAGAGATGGCAAAGAACCACTCCCAGATTGTGGACTGTACCTGCCAACAACTTCCAAAATTTTCCCATACTCTTCACTTGGATTTTTTAAAGCTTTCCTCCTCGTGGATATGTTGTAAAAAAGGTCCTCCACCTAAAATGAAGATTGATTTTTTCCTTGTAAATTCACAGAAATACATGGAAATAAAGACCCAAGCTGTCTACCTAAAGCTGGCTAGCAGAGAATCCAACTATACTTACCAACAGTACAGTTCTAAGCACTGATTGGGGGAGGGGGGCAAGAGATAAGTCAGCCTTTAACAAAGGAAATAAAGGGTATTTTTCCTGCTTCCCATATTCATTCACTGATTTCTCAAATAGGTACTGGGGGCTATCTCTAGGTTAGGCTCTTTGCTTTGTGCTAGGAATATGAACACAAAGCACAGTCTTACCCAGGATAGCACACGATTCAGTGGGGGCAAACATGTAAATTTACAATAATTATACTATCACATGGCATCCAAGCATATTTTCCAAACTAAGAATTCTTATAAAATTTCTAAGATCATTTGGGCTTCTTGGAAAGCACACTGTGGCCACCCTGTGTACCAGATCTGTCTCAACATGCGCTTAGAAGCACATTCATTTCTGCCTCCTGCCTGCTTTATCAAGGCTAGGGTTTAGAGACTTCAGGGAAATGTGTGCCAGCTGGGGCTGAGGTAGAGGGGTGGGACGCATAACATGACAGTGGGAGGCTTTGTAGGATCACACAACGGGAAGAGACCAAATGTGGCACCATAGAAATAAGGCAGCATACTAGATTTTCTCTGATTAATGATACAACCATATTACTTAAACACCCTCTGAGTGGGCAGATATTCTTTGTTCCATTTGAGAGATGGGAGAAGTGAGGTTAAGAAACACTAAACAACTTGCCTCTGGACACACAACCACTGAGTGGCAAGGCTGAGACTCTAACTCATGTCTTCTGGAGCCAATTTTAAAGGTCCTTTCAATGCCAACTACTTTGCCACTGATTTCTGCCATCCCAGTAAAAGAATCTGCCAGTCTCTGAAAAAAGATGGCGGGAGTACACACAGGCTGCCAAGCCATAAAAGCCAATAATCAGTCCTCTTGTTTAGAGAGAAATATCTTGCTGTTTCTATTAACCAGCAAAGATTCATTTTATTATTTGAAAACTCAGAGACAATTTTTTTTTTCAGACAGTTTTATTCTTTATTTCAGTATTTCTACAAAGCTCTTTTTCAACAATTTATACTCCCTTGTACCATTCTTACCGTGATCTGGGTCCCCTGATTGCCTGCACATGGTTTAGGAGGAGCTTTCAGCTTTCCATCTGAATAATTCGCTCTTAACAGAAAATATAAGATTATTAATATCCAATAGAAACAGAATATCTATCCAAAGGGTAAAAAAAGAAATTATATCAACAATAAGGTACAGCCATGTTATCTACTATCTTAATTACCATTTTCCTCTTTTTCTACTATTCCATTATCATTCTAATTGGATACCAAAAAAAAAAAAAAATCCCTATTCTTCTAGCAAACGTTGCTTTTTAGTTCCTGAGTTTTGAGCTACAAAGCAATAGTTTTGCCATTGCCTACAGTGACAGTAAAATTTTTTCAGTAATTCTGTAATCATTTATGGAGGGGCTACCACATGACAGGCCTGCAGAGGCCCTGGTAACAAAGAAAGGCCCTGGAGAGCTCTCAATCTAGGGGACACACTTTTCCCTAAAGTGGAGAACATTGTGCTAAGTGATCTGGGAAGCAAATATTCAGCTGGGGGCTAGGGAGGGGGTTGAAACCATCACAGGAGAGATGACAATTCATCTGGGCTCTAGAGAGGAAGAGTTTCAGGGAGAAAGCACCAAAGACCATCCAGGAAGATAAAAACATAAAAGCACAGAAGCTTTGGAACACCTGGCACCTGGGAATTTGTGCAGAGAAGAGGCTGAAAAGGTGGATGGAGAGCACAGTGGCGGGGGTGGGGTGGGGGGGGTGCTGTTTAGGGATGACTCTGGATTTCATACCACCACAGAAGGGGAGCCACTGGAGGTCCCAAGCAGGAGCATAATATAATCTCAGTGGTGAAGGACCGGAATTTGCATCCCAGGCTATTCAGGAAGACATTAATTCACAAGTATCTCCCTGTTTTGCGAGTAGGAATTCTGATCATATATCAGCACACCCAGATCCTAGGGCAAGTATAATTCACATAGCGTCAAAATCCCCCAGCAACAGTGAAGTATACTCTGGAATGCTCCCTATTCCATCACATTACATGTCTGTCTGCTGAAGACTGAGAAATACGCAGCACTGTCACTGTTGGAGCTATTTTCCATATTAATTTATGGACAATCGGTATGATTAAAAAAGAATTCTTTTTAAGGTACTCCTAAATTAGGTACTCCTGTCTTCCACTAGTAAATGGCCAGTGCTCATAAAAACAGAGGTCTTTGATTCCTCAAGTCCTGTTTTTGTGCTGTTCCGAGGCTGTCTGTCAGCTTCTGAAGACTGTGCCAGCACAAGAGAGGGCCAGCGGCTCCCATGGGAGGGCAAGCCAGCACAGGCATGCACGTGGGGCAGGGAGCCGGGGGCTCACGAGCCAGCTAAGGAACCATGGGCCTCCAGCACCCCAGCCACAGCCCTGTCATCAAAGTGAGATCCTACTAAAGGGCACAGGGGCAGAATAACATCCGCATCTACCACCTACTTAGGATACATCCGTGTAACAGAGCTTGTAAGCACTTATATGTCACATCTTATCTAATTCTTAACAGATGCTCAGCAAGATTTTTACCTAATAATCATCCCTGTGGATTATCAAGTAGTCCATAGAGAGGAAAGGAAACTTACCCAAGATCTTAGTCAAAAAAGATGATACTGGTGTTTAGATAAGGTCACTTTGAGATCTAGGCATAAAGCATGTTTCAGGATGAATACACGAATAAAGCAGACTGCACCATACCTGTATGCGCACTTTGCATCAGCTGTTTTGGTTGTAATAGTAACATGAGCCACGTGGCTGATGCTGGCCAAAGCCTAAGGAAGAAAAGAAAATGGAATGAAAGAAAAACATTGCTGGGTCACCCACTGGCAGCTTATTAAGGAGAAAGGTGATCTAAATTACCCCTTCCATTTTGTATTAGCAAACGGCAACAATGGGCATTTTGCTCACTCACTTTCATGACATGTTAAAAAAAAGGATATCAAATTGAATTTGTAGCATATTATCAGAACAAGGGGAAAATACATATTAAAAAAAGTCCAAAAGGAAACACAACAGAGTATTTTTTAAAAATTTATTTTAAATCCAATATAAGTCGGGGTGTCTGGGTGGCTCAGTCAGTTCAGTGTCCAACTCTTGATTCTGGCTCATGATGATCTCAGGGTTGTGAGATCAAGCCCCACATTGGGCTCCGAGCTCAATAGGGAGTCTGCTTGAGATTCTCTCGCTCCCTCTGCTCCTCCCCCTGCTCCCATGTGCACACATGCACTCACTTTCTCACTCTCTCAAATAAATAAATAAATCTTAAAAAAAGAAAAAAAATCCAGTATAATTAACATACACTCTTAGGTTAATTTCAGGTGTATAATACAGTGATTCAATAATTCTATACATGACTCAGTGCTCATCACAGTAAGTGTACTCTTAATCCCCTTCACTTGTTTCACCCATTGCCCCTCACCCCCTCCCCTCTGGTAACCATCAGTTTGTTTTCTATAGTTAAGAGTCTGCTGTTCGGTTTGTCTCTTTTTTTCCGCTTTGCTTGTTTGTTTTGTTTCTTAAGTTCCACGTATAAGTGAAATCATATAGTATCTGTCTTTCTCTGACTTATTTCACTTAGCATAATGCCCTCTAGCTCCATCCACGTCGTTGCAAAGAAACACTCCAGAGTATTAATGTGTTAGCAAGTGCGTTCAGGCAGCAGAATTACAGGCATGCTTAATATTATTCTCAATGATTTGCCTCCCAACAATTTGAAAACTTGCCTTCAGAAATGGGGGCACTCCAAATACTTAATGTTACACACATACACAAAACTGTTTTCTGTAAGCACTTACAGGTTTAGAAATGTAAATTTAAAATTATCTAATTAGGGGAACCTGGGTGGCTCAGTCATTAAGCATCTGCCTTCGGCTCAGGTCATGATCCCAGGGTCCTGGGATCGAGCCCCGCATCGGGCTCCCTGCTCAGCGGGAAGCCTGCTTCCCCTCCCCCACTCCCCCAGCTCGTGTTCCCTCTCTCGCTGTGTCTCTCTCTGTCAAATAAATAAATAAAATCTTAAAAAAAAAAAAATTATCTAACTAAGACAAAACAAATTTTTAAAAAATTACCATTTTCCAGGCGCCTGGGTGGCTCAGTTGGTTAAGCGTCTGCCTTCGGCTCAGGTCATGATCCTGGAGTCCCTGGATCGAGTCCCACATCAGGCTCCCTGCTCGGCAGGGAGTCTGCTTCTCCCTCTGACCCTCCCCCCTCTCATGTGTTCTCTCTCATTCTCTCTCTCTCATATAAATAAATAAAATCTTTAAAAAAAAAAAAAAATTACCATTTTCCCCCCTTGTAACCAAGCCTGGTTTCCTAGCCCACTGGAACCTGCTTCTCCTTTCACCAGAAGGACATCACAGAATACAAAAATACAACCAGGCACTGTGATGGGGTCTGTGTGACAGCATCTCGGAAGACAGTGAACACAGCCTGTGGCAGGTTCAGTTCATTAATAAGGAACATGGCTTAGGCTCAGAGATTACCAGGTTCTAGCTGGATTTCCCTAGTTTAGGTGACTGAGCTAATTTTCATCATTAAAAATGTAAATGATTTTGAGACCTGTATAAGGAGGACATTAAATATACACAGCACATACTCCATCCCAGAACCCCGAGATCATGACCTGAGACGAAATCAAGAGTCTCGGATGCTTAACCGACTGAGCCATCCAGGTGCCCCAGGAATGTTATTTCCATAAATTTACCCTGAGACAGTAATTGAACAAAACACATTGTATATGAATATAGGAATATTCACCAAGAAAATGGCAAAAAGCATAAATGTTCAACAGGAAATCATTTAAATGAACACAGTATGTTCATATATAGGGTAAGATGGAACTATTAAAATTACATAGGACTGTATATATACTGAATGTAAAGATATCCACAGCATATTGTCATAAAATTATAAGATCCTATTTTAATCTTAAAATGTTTTTATGTACTTTTTTATATTGTATATTCCTCCGATGCATCACATAATTTGTACTTTTTATATTGTATATTCCTCTGATGCATCACATAATCTTATTCACAAATATTCCCATATGTATTTTAAAAGATAAGGACTCCTCCAAAAACCATGGTCTTATTTTTTATACCAAGAAAATCAACAATTTCTTTTCTTTTTTTTTAGGATTTTATTTATTTGAGAGAGAGAGAGAGCACATGCTCAAGAGAGAGCACAAGTGGTGGAGGGAGAAGCAGGCTGCCCATTGAGCAGAAAGCCCAATGTGGGGATGGATCCCAGGACCCAGGGATCATGACCTGAGCCTAAGGCAGCCGCTTAACTGACTGAGCCACCCAGGCATCCCAACGATTTCTTCTTAATACTATGAAATAACCAGTGTGTTCAAATATCTGTCTCAAAATTTTTTTTTTTACAGTTTGCTCAAATCAGGATCCAAGTAAGATGTACACATTGGAGCTGGTTCATATGCTTAAACCTTTTTTTTTTTCTTTAGAGAGAGAGCAAGAGACGGGTGGGGTAGAGGCAGAGGAAGAAGGAGAGAGACTCTTAAGCAGACTCCATGCCCAGTGCAGAGCCCAAGTTGGGGCTCGATCTCACAAACTTGAGATCATGACCTGAGCTGAAATTAAGAGTCAGACACTTAACCAACTGAGCCACTCAGGTGCCCCAAGCCTCTTTTAATCTACAGGTTTTTTGTTCCATTTACCATGTTCCCTTGCCTCCTATATTTTCCCAGTACCGGCACTTAGTAGGTATTAATCAGATTCACATTTGATAATTTGACAAAAAAACTTTGTGGGTGGTGTTGCATTCTCCATCAAAAGACACTTAACATCTTGGCAGGAGGGGAGGGGGGTTGTATCTGTAGATAAAATAGTTTTCAATGTATTAAGTACTTATGAACAATCCTTGGTTTTGGAAAATGAAATTTAATTAAGTTTGTTTGATTTGCATATATTTAACAAGTAAAAAGAATCATATCTTATTTACTCTGTTGAGAAACATATGTTGACAAATGGCAGAGATGTCATTCACAGAAGGATATTTTACACATTTCTTTAATCTTCAGCTTACCTCACCCCGAAAGCCATAGGTAGAAATACGAGCTAAATCCTCAAAGGACTGCAGTTTACTTGTAGTGAACCTCTCACACACAATATCCAGATCTTCTTTCTAGAAGATACCAAAAAATAAGTAAATAACTATGTTATTCATTTTTTCCAAATCCTGAATTTCCCTTTTCTTGACTGAATCCAAGAAGCAACCCCTCTTAGGAGAAGAGTTTTAAAATCAGTAGTAACTTCCTCATGTGGCATCCAGAATGCCACACTGTCCCGGTGTTCCTTCTCTCTCATGAGTCACATTTCTCACCTGCATTTGCTAGTTCTGCCTCATCTCTGACAGCGAGGTTACCCAGGACTCCAGCCTTGGACCTCTTTTTTCGTCTACACTCACTCTCTTGATGAGTTCTCCCAGCCACACAAATTTTATAAAAATCATTATTATTATTAGAAACCTTCTTTATTAAAAATCTATAGGGCATTTAATTACAGTAAAATACACATAACAAATTTTACCATTTTAACCATCTTTAAGTGTACAGTTCTGCGGCCGTAAATACATTCGCACTGTTGTACAACCATCACCACTATCCATCTCCAGAACTCTTTCATCCTTCCAAACTGAAACTCTGTCCCCATTAAACAATAACTCCCCATGCTCCCCTCCCCCAAGCCCCTTGCAACCACCATTCTACCTTCTATGAATGGGACTACTCTAGGAACCTCCTAGATGAGGAATCATACAATATTTGTCCTTTTGTGACTGGCTTATTTCACTTAACGTAATGTCTTCAAGGTTCATGCATATTGCATCATGTGTCTGAATTTCAATCCTCTGTAAGGGTAAATAATACTCCATTATGTGTATACATCACATTTTTAAATCCACTCATCTACAGAACCCTGGGTTGCTTCCAGCTTTTGGCTATTGTGAATATGCTGCTATGAACATGGGGGGACAAATCTCTTCAAGACCTTGCTTTCAATTCTCTGGAGTACATACTCACAAGTTCTGCTGAATTGCATGGTAATTCGGTTTAATTTTTTCAAGAATCACCATACTATTTTCTACAGCGGCTACACTGTAGAATGCATTAGGGTTCTAATTTCTCTATATTCTTATTTTATTGTTTTTATAATAGCCATCCTAATAGGTGTCAAATGGTAGGTCATTGCTACTTTTATTCATATTTCCCTAATGACTTGTTATGTTCAACACCTTTTCATGGGAGTCTGATGGTTTTTAATACCATCAAAATTCAATACACTAAATTTTTATCTCCAGCCCAAACCTCTATGCTGCCCTCCAGACTCACATGCTTACTCAACTAAGAGCCATCTCAAGGTTACCATGCCCCCAAACAAATTTCTGATCTGCCCCCAAGTGTGTTTTTTCCATAGGCTTTCCCATCAGTAAATGGCAACTCTGCCATTTGCATAGGCCAAAACCTTGAAATCATTCTTGACTCCTCTCTCTCTTATACCATGCATCAGCACATTCTGAGAGCTCTGTCTTAATAATCAATGCAGAATCTCACTGCTTCTTGCCTCTCTACTGCAACCAAACTGGTCCAAGACATTGTCACCCTGGACTGCTCCAAGAGCCCTCTTACTGCCTCGGTACTGTCCTGCTACAGTCTATCTTCCATAATCTAGACAAAAGGGTTCCTAAAAAACTCCACAAACCATGTCACCTCTTTGCTCAAAACCCCCACTTTATTCAGAGTAAAAGCCAAAGATTTTACAGTGGCCCACAAGGTCCTACGTGACCGGCCTACTTAGTTCTCAGACTTCATCTCCTATTATTCTTCCACTCCCTCACCCTGTTAGAGACACACTGGCCTCCTTGCTGGTCCTTAAACAAGTCAAGCGGGCTTCCGTTTTGTGGTCTTTGCATGTTCTACCTGCCCAAGAACGTTCATCCTTTAAGCAGCCTCTTAACTCTCTCCTTCACCTTATTTTCCTGAATAAGTGTCCAGTTTAGAATAGGTACTCAATATATATTTAATGCTGGTATTGAATATTTCAGTTAAAAATCCCATATACAAAAAGCCCAGAGTTTCCCGAACAAGGAAAGACTCTGTCGCTTCCTGTTACCACAAAGCACACAAACAGCCTGCTCCTCTGAGGTTTTACTTACCCTGATCCCAGTGCCATTGTCTTGGATCTGAATCAACTTGAGGCCTCCCTCTTTAACAACCACTTGGATACTGGTGGATTGTGCATCTAAACTGGCAAATTAAACAGAAAAAATTTATTATTATTCTGCAACTATTCTAATGTACATATTTTAATATGAGCCAAGGTATAAGAACAAATTCCAGATAAATACAAGACTGTCTGGTTATTGTGTTTTTCCTCTGTTTTATAGGCTCTGTGACTACACTGTAATGAGTTTACATGCTGTGTGAGAGAGGCAGGAGGGGGCAATCATCATTTTCAATAAGACATTCAACACCATTTCTGTTCCTCTAGGAAAGAAAGTGAAGTTAAAAGTAGGATCCTTTTGGGTGCCTGGGTGGCTCAGTCATTAGGCGTCTGCCTTCGGCTCAGGTCATGATCCCAGGGTCCTGGGATCGAGCCCCACATCGGGCTTCCTGCTCAGTGGGAAGCCTGCTTCTCCCTCTCCCACTCCCCCTGCTTGTGTTTCCTCTCTCGCTGTGTCTCTCTCTGTCAAATAAATAAATAAAATATTAAAAAAAAAAAAGTAGGATCCTTTTACCACATGCCTATTTCTTACCCTCTCCTCAACTAATTTTGCCATTTATTACTTCAATTTTACTCAGTCTTGGGTTCCCAAGTGACCCTAATAAGATGTCATTTCAAAAAAATCATAAATGTGTTTTTCTACTATTTATTCCCTTTTAAGAAAATACATTTTGTTGGGGAAAAGAAAAAAAAATGTTAATGCAGGAAGTTCTTTGAGAAGCCAAGAAATCTTTCAGACTTTCAAAGAGTAGCCAACATCACAAGAGCACAGGCTACAGAAAACAAATTCAGTCTGTGGCTGCTTGAGAAAGAAAAGTAATCTGCTCCACACAAAGAAAATTCTTTCTTCAAAAGTAAGACAATAAGTTACTTAAATATTAAAGACCTTTCTCAGAAGCCCTTGAATTGAAGTTGTATTAGCCATCTCGATTTCCATATTAAAAAGGGCATAACTGGACCCCACACAAAATCCCTGCTCATAGAACTAATTATAAACCACTTAGCTAATATGTTCAGTTTGGTTGTGCAGTAGTCTGGCCCATTAGATAATAGGCCCAGGTTATTCTGTCAGTGAATTCTAACACTGGAGAAACAAAAGCCAGCCTTTACAGTTGGTGAAAAGAGAACCCGTTCCCATGTTCCCTGCTCCTTCTTTTGTCTACCTCCTAATTCTGTTCCTTTCCCTCAGTGGTCCTTTCTACACTGTTCTTTCAGTCCCACTACCCTGAGTGGTTGTTTATGTTTTCACAATCTTCTTACAAACCCACCATTCTTCGCTGGGTCATTTTGTTCTTTTCGTGTATTTATTTTATTAACATCAACTGATTTCAACACAAAGGTAACGTTTAGGTACATCATGAGCATGTCTTTTCGAAGTTTATAGTTTACACCCACCTTTCTTTCCAAGTTTTAACCTCTTCCTTCCACACTGTGACACTTCTAAACTTCAGAATCCACGGGGTACCCTCACGAAATCACATCTTCGATGTGCCCCCCCCCGCCAAAAGGTAAAGGGGAGGAAAACACTAAGTTGGGTCACTAATTTGGCAATAGGGCAGTCAGAAGTTAAACCCAGACAAAGTCCATCGGCCTGTCTAAAATCTCGACAATCTGTTTGGAATAAAAATCAAACGAACTGTACTCTTGAATGTGCATGGGTTATTTCTGGAATATGCAAGAAACGTTAACACGCATAACACAGTACCCTCTGAAGTATGAATGGAGATCGTCCCCCCGAAAATGTTTATGCATTTAAAAATTTTGCACCTTCTGTACATATAATTTTAAAAGTAGTTCCCTTAACTGATGGCGCCATTAAAACAATACGATGTAGCCCTCCACTTGGACCCCCCCCCCACCAACCCTACTAAAGTATCGCGAGAGCGCTCAGGAACTCGCGGCACCCGGGAAGGGAAAAGGCAGGACTCCGAGGCCTCCGAGGCCTCCGGCGCCGTGGGCATGCGCCGTACACGCCTCCGCCCTGCGCAGGGAGGCGTGTCCGCGCGCCCTCCTGAAGAGGGGCCTGTTAAATCGTAGCTGATAAGAAAGTCCGGCTCCACTCCCTCCCTACCAGTTCTCAATCATCTCCTTGATGGCATTAGCCGGCCGCTGGATGACTTCCCCTGCCGCGATGCGGTTCACCACTGTTTCGTCCAACCGCCGAATAACCCCCGCTACGAGCGACATTTTGGCGCCAGAAGAGCCTAAGTCACGTCGGGAGGCTCACCGGAAGTGCCATCAGCCAATCACCTCAGGGTTTCGTGCCCACGTCTTTCCAACCAACTCTGTTTACGCGGTCTTGTCCCACCTTCCCGCGGCAGACGCTTCGGAACCAGGGAGCTATTGATTGGGCAGCTGGATGCCAGTCAAGTTTCTTAAGTCCGCGGGTTCCTGGGTCTCTTGGTCCCTTCCTAAGCGCACGGCTTCAGGCCCCTGGCTAGAAGGGTATGCGCCTGCGCGCTGTCCGCTCTCCCCATTGGCTCTTTCCTGGGCTAGGGAATACGAAATCTCCAGCCAATAGGAACGCAGGTGGCGTAGCCGGAGGTTGGTGTCCCCCTGCTGGGGTGATTTGGCGCAGAGCGGAGGAGGTGCTTGTTCCTGCCGCTGCTCCTCCCCTCTCCTTGCGGCCTCCCGGAGGTCGGCCCTCTTCTTGTGGCCTGCAGTAAAATGTGGATGACGCCCAAGAGGAGCAAAATGGAAGTCGACGAATCTCGGGTTTTCCGGACCGAGTGGACCCAGCGTTACTTGGTGGTGGAGCCTCCGGAGGGCGAAGGGGCCCTGTGCCTGGTCTGTCGCCGCCTCGTCGTAGCCACCCGCGAACGCGACGTCAGGCGCCACTACGAGGCCGAGCACGACTACTACGAGCGGTATGTGGCGGAGGGAGAGCGCGCGGCCCTAGTGGAGCGTCTGCGGCAGGGCGACTTGCCCGTGGTCGCCCCGCTCACTCCCGAGGAGAGAGCTGCTCGTGCAGGCCTCGGGCTCGCCCGCCTCTTGGCCTTGAAGGGTCGCGGCTGGGGTGAGGGGGACTTTGTGTACCAGTGCATGGAGGTGATGCTGAGGGATGTACTGCCCGAACACGTAAGCGTTCTGGATGGCATTGATTTATCTCCAGAGGTTACGCGGCAGAGGGTCCTGAACATTAACAAGAACCTACGCAGTCAGCTTTTTGACAGAGCCAAGGACTTTAAAGCCTATTCCCTTGCTTTGGACGACCAGGCCTTTGTGGCCTATGAGAACTACCTCCTGGTCTTTGTCCGCGGCGTGGGCCAGGACTTGGAGGTCCAAGAAGAGCTTCTGACCATAATCAACCTGACTCGTCACTTCAGTGTTGGTGCCCTTATGGCGGCAATCCTTGAGGCCCTGCAGACAGCAGGGCTTAGCTTGCAGCGAATGGTTGGACTAACCACGACCCACACTCTGAGGATGATTGGTGAGAACTCAGGACTGGTGTCGTACATGAGGGAAAAGGCTGTAAGCCCCAACTGTTGGAATGTTATCCATTATTCAGGATTTCTGCACTTGGAACTCTTGAGCTCCTACGATGTCGACGTTAATCAGATCATAAATACAATATCAGAATGGATAGTTCTGATTAAGACCAGAGGCGTTAGGCGCCCGGAATTTCAGGCTTTACTAACTGAATCTGAATCAGAGCATGGCGAAAGGGTTAATGGACGATGTCTGAACAATTGGCTTAGAAGAGGGAAAACTTTAAAACTAGTATTTTCCCTGAGAAAAGAGATAGAAGCCTTCTTGGTTTCAATAGGGGCAACAACGGTCCATTTCACAGACAAGCAATGGCTGTGTGACTTTGGCTTCTTGGTGGATATTATGGACCACCTTCGAGAACTCAGTGAACTGTTGAGAGTCAGTAAAGTCTTTGCTGCTGCTGCCTTTGACCATATCTGTACCTTTGAAGTGAAGCTGAATTTACTGCAGAGACATATTGAGGAAAAAAATCTAACACACTTTGCTGCCTTCAGAGAAGTTGTTGATGAGCTTAAACAGCATCTTAAAGAAGATCAAAAAATATTTGATCCTGATAGGTATCAAGTGGTGATCTGTCGCCTACAGAAAGAATTTGAGAGACATTTCAAGGACCTCAGGTTCATTAAAAAGGACTTAGAACTTTTTGCAAATCCTTTTAACTTTAAACCTGAATATGCACCTATTTCGGTAAGAGTGGAACTAACAAAACTTCAGGCGAATACTAACCTTTGGAATGAATACAGAGTCAAAGACTTGGGGCAGTTCTATGCTGGATTGTCTGCTGAATCTTACCCAATTATCAAAGGGGTTGCCTGTAAGGTGGCATCCTTGTTTGATAGTAACGAAATCTGCGAAAAGGCTTTTTCATATTTGACTCGAAACCAACACACTTTGAGCCAGCCATTGACAGATGAGCATCTCCACGCCCTGTTTAGGATTGCCACAACTGAAATAGAGCCGCATTGGGATGACCTTGTGAGAGGAAGAAATGAATCCAATCCATAAGCCTTGGTAGTACTACATTGAGACACTCAAAGAGAATCTCATTCTAAAAGCAAACATTTGTCCGATTTTTCAAGTGAACTAATTTGGATTGTGGCAAAGCACCAAGTTTATTCATCCAAATTGATCACGATTCAGATTCTTCTGACAGATGTTTTTTTTCATCTCAAGAGGCAGCATGGGACTGAGACATGCAAACTCCTTTTTAAAAATTTAATTTAATGATGAAGTCATTGTTTTTTGCTTTTATGATATGATTGTTTTTAAAGAAGTTCAGTACTGATAATGTGAGTTGAATTAGAAGTCTGTTTTTCGGATGTTTTAAAGAAATTTTAGGTTTTAACAAAGTGCTAAAATTCTGATGCATATGGTCTGAAGTTATCAACTCCTTAAATGTATGTTTGAGTCAGTTTGCAGAAACTCACATAGCAAGTTCAGAAGTTTCTGAGAAGTAAGAACGTACATACGGTGGAGGTATTTTGTCTTAACTATCAAAATGTTAGAGACTATTTTTTTTTTAACATTTTTCTGAGTCTGAAGTCAATACTGACAGATTTCCTCCTCTCACCCCCCCCCCAGCCTACCCTAGTGATAATATTACTAGTAGAAGAAAATAATCATACAAAATTTTAGTCAGCGGAGTAAGAATTATTTTTAAATTGCTGGTTTAGGATGCTTCCTGCATTTTGGAGATCAGTTATTGGGGGTCTCCCCTGAATTTTTCACAGTTGGGTGCTGTTTTATCAGCTTGCCTATTAAAGGACTATGGTAAGTATAGAATCTTAATAGTTGCCCATTAGTAATTCTTTATTCTACTCCAGACAGAAGTTTGGCCCTGTCAAAAAAGGATGACAGAATAAGATTATTGCCCTCCAAGATCAGGAGGTGTGAGATATTTTAGCTTATTATGCATGGGTGTTACTGCTTTATAAAGAAATCCTGTTTAAAGGAAACCCTTTATTTTAAAGTGATACGACGTCAGATTGTGTTAGCTGCTGGAAGTGGATTTATTATAGAATTTAAAACTGTCCCACACATTCTATATTTACGATAGTGCACAAGTAGAAATACTTAATCCTCAAGAAGCAGCTTTATTAACAGATTGTAGCAATTCCATATTCTAGTGAGACATCTGCTTTGTGCAAAAACAGTACTTTTCAAACTTATGTTAACCATGAAAAGGAAATCTTAACAGTGAAGCCAAATATATAAAACGATTTAAAAGCAGGACCCAGCTCAGAGGCCCTCTCACGTACAATTTGCAAACCTGTGCTGAAGTCCGGTCTTAACTATTGTAACACATTATTCTTGGTCACTAATCCAGCAAATTCATGGAACCAGGATACAATCAACAATTTAGAAGGAACTGATTCCCGAGCAATCAAAATAGATGCCGTAAGAGCTCAGGAACCAAAATTGTGTCAAGGGTTCTTGACCAGAAGCAGTAACCCCTCTTTCCAGAGGTTGTTGGAAAATATAGGGGACTTCTTTGGTTGTCAGACTTACCTGGGGGGATTCTGCTGGCATTTAAGCACAAAGGACCCCCCCCCCCCCCCCGCAGTGCATAGGACAGCCAGGCACAATGGAGAATTATCCTTCCCAAAGTGCCAGTAGGTCCCCCGTCGTACTGTTGTAGATTATTTTATTTTGAGGGACAGGGCAAATTACCGGTAGAAGCAGAATGAGAAAGGCAAGTCAGGCAAACTGACACTAGTCGATAGCGGAGACTCATTCCAACGTTCCAGGTTTGACTGGTAAGATGAAGTAAAGGCCTTGATAGATTCTGGTAGCTCACAGTAGCATTTTAAGTCAGTGGCTTATATTGAACCAGACTAAAGGGCTCAGTTCTGTTAAACGGAATTAGAGCAGAAAAGCAAGTATTAACAAGCTAGTAATCGAAGATGGTCAAGTTGAGTTTTTCGGTGAATGGGGAGTAAGCTTAAATATCTGGAAAAACAACAATGAAAAACCAACCACCACTCCTCCCTCCAAAAAAATCTACCGGTAATTTGCCAGTAGTTTAGAGTCTTCTCTTTCATGGCAAGTGCTTTATTGAAAG
The DNA here is from genome assembly GCF_004348235.1 of Phoca vitulina. NCBI lineage: Eukaryota > Metazoa > Chordata > Mammalia > Carnivora > Phocidae > Phoca > Phoca vitulina. The sequence continues at coordinate 46,968,036 of NW_022589713.1, forward strand.
AATGTTTGGAGGACCTGCTTCTGCTTTCCTACCCTAGTTCCTAAAATATTGATGTCTTGTACATTTTGTGAAGTTCCACTATATATTTTGCTTAAGGTAATAAAACTAGTTTGCATCATGTAGTCACTGAGTTGGGGGGAGATATAAGCTAAGGATTTAAAACTGACCCTAAATAATAGAGAATTTGCTATAAACTAGTCTTGTTTGTAAAAAAGAAAAATGTGTGTATATTACTGTTTTCTGTATTAAGTAATTCTGTAACTGCATGGCAGTCTTTTAAAAAAATTTTTTTTTTTACAGAATAGTTGTTACTGGTCCTATTGTATCAGTGATTATAGTTAAAATAAGCACTATTTTTTAAAAACCCTATGTCCTTGTATCTCCCATTCCTACCAGTTTTCTTAAAAGATTTGTCTGTATTCCCAGTCTCTTAGTGCCACTCAAACTGCTCTACCCAGCTAGATCCTTGTCAGCCTTCTTACCCTCTGACCCCACTGACTGCTCTTCCTTGAAGTGCTTGTATATGTTGGCTTCAGGGCTAGATACTATCGGCAGGTATGCTTCCTCAGTCTGCTTCATAGGCGCACCCCTTTCCCCTGACATGTTTGTGTTCTTGTGATTGTAACATTTTGTTGTAGAGCCTCTTTCTACATCATCTTAGCTGCTCTCATCCCTGACCATGGCTTCTGTTACCATCTGTATGCAAATGACCCCCAAGTTCATATCTCCTTTCTAGGCCTTTCCTAATTCATGTATCTATCTAATTGCTGACCTAGTCACTCTGCTAACTTAAGTCCACTCTTGTAGACACCATAGCATGTCATTGATCTTGCCCCCAAACCTTCTCTTCTGTTCCCTCTTTGAGTAGATGGCACTGCTGCTACCAGTTGCCCTAGCCCAAGCCAAAAACTGATCTGTCCATGACCTTATCATATCCAGTCACGAAAACCTTTGTGTTAGGTCTACTGTCTCAAGTTTTTCTCACTTCTCCAGTGCTACCATCCTATTCAGGCCGTCAGCCTGAATTATAGCAACAGCATCCTTGTTAGTCTCTTCTTCTCTGGTTTTGATCATTTTTTATGCTGCAGCCAGATTGTTCCAAAAGACATACCTGGTCATATCTTTCCACTGCTTTCACCGTGACATAGGATAAGATACAATTTCTGTTCATCTTTGAGGTCTCAGTTTAAGTACCACTTCCTCTAGGAAGCCTTCACGGATGCCCTTTAGGTGCCCCCACTGTGCACTCTCTAAATACCCGTTACTTTTCCCAGCCATACACTTGTCACACTTTGTTGCTACTTTTTATCTGTCACTGCTAGACTGTAAGCTTTATCAGGGCAGGGACTGTGCCTTGCTAGCCGTTCTGTGTGTAGTGCTTAGCACAATGCCTGGCGTTCCAATAAATGTTTGGATGAATAAATATGTGTGTAGTGTTATGATCTTTGAAGCCCTTTCATAGTCTCATTTGACCCTCACTGAGGTCTTCCTGCCTTAGCCTGCTTGTTGGGTAATTGTTATTCACATACTATGAATTAAGAAATGAAACTAAGTTCTTTGTGACTAGGGAATTGTATTCCCAGAATTCAGCTCAGTGCTTGGCATGTGGCTCAAATATTATGTGAATGTTGTTTGAGGAAGCAAACTTAGATTGCAATTTGCCCTAGTACATGTAAGTAGTAAAGCCAGGATTCAAACCCAGGTATACTTACATGAATCTATGGAATATAAAGTCTTTACCTCCTTTATTTAGAAGTCTTAATTTCTTTTCTTTCTTTTTTCTTTTTTTTCTAATTTCCAAAGATAGACTTCCAAAGGAACCTAGATGAAAAAGATTGGACAACTATTTAGTGGACTAAAACAATACTTTGGTAATTAAAAAGTTACACTCAGTATCAGAAAAAGATAATGCTGCAGCAAACATGCATACTATTTACTTGCCACTTTCCTTTACAGATGATTTCTGGCTCTTCTGGGATTTAAAAGTAAGTAAATTTAATAAAATATTAGAGGAATGACTCCGTCTTCCTGGTCCCTAGATACCCAGTTCTCTTGCTTTCTTGCCTACAGAATGTCGTTATCACTTCTCCAAGGAAGATGACCCAAAACTGACATGTAATCAAGGTGTACTTCTTAGATTTGCTATATTTCTTTGCTTTCTTGTTCACGTGCCTCTGAACTTAATTTCTGGGTAACCAGGGCTTTTGGGATTCGTGGAAGAACTATACCCATAGTCTTTTTCCTTGAGCCATTTTGTCCAATTTAAGGGATTAACCAGTGTTACACTAAGTTGGACTTTTAGTCTGAGGCACATTAACTCATCCAGAAATCTTAACAGTAGGTGTGATAGTCATCCAGTGATACTTGCTGCAAAACTGGGTTTTAATGGGTTTCTTTAATCCTTTGGATTAAGGAATTTCTCATTTTTATCTTCTTATAATTGAGAAGTGGCCTCATCCTATCCAGTAAGTACTCAAATTTGTGAACTCTACCCCCTTTCATTTCTGCTTGCAAATTGATGAATTCTGAGGTCATCTCTTTCTTACACATTTTGTCAAATGCAGCCAACAGCAACCATAAAACATTTTGTTTTACTCCCCGCCCCCCCCCCTCCTTAGTAAAGGATAGATTCTGTGCCTTACGGGCTTTCCCAAGAGATAGTTTCACCACTCCATAACATGAGTTGCCCCCATAAGTTATTTCTTCCATCCTCCAATAGCAATTTCCTGAGTGCCTACCAACTAAGCCAGTGTGTAGTATGTTGAGTTTTTTTTAAATGGAGCCAATTTCTGTATCAGGATAGGCGAGGTGGTCATAAAGTAACAACAGCAAAATCTCAATGCCTTGGGAACTTTCCTCTTGCAACTTGGCTAGGGACTTTGCTGAGGTCGAGGGTCAACAAACTACAGTCCACAGGCAAAATCCATACTGCGGCCTGTTTGTGTAAATTTTATTGGAAGACAGCCTTGCCCACTTATTTATGTCTATGGCCACCTTTGCTCTATAATGGCAGAATTGAATAGCTGTGACAAAGAGTGTGTGCAACGCACAGAGTCTAAAATATTTGCTTCGTGACCCACAGAAAATGCTCACTGGTCCCTGCTCGAAGTTGTTCTCATTCTGGGTCTCAGGTTAACCAGATATCATGTACAGTGTGGCTGCTCATTTTGGGAAATGAAAAAAATGCAGCAAATCACTTAGAGGCCTATAAAGCGCTTTCACTGCCCGAAACAAATCCCATGGCCACACCAAAGTTCCAGGAAGACTGTAATCCTTCCATGTGCCTCAGAAGAAAACCAGAACTATTTGGAAGACGACACTAGATTAACACGTGGTTATATCTATCCATTTATGTAATTTCTTTAAAAATATTTTTTATTGAGGTAAAACATATTCAGTAAAGTGTGTAAATATTAAATGTATGCCTCAGTGGATTTTTTTATACACTCTTGAACCCATCACCCAGATCAAGATACGAACATTTCTAGTACCCCGGCAGATGCCCTTCTGTCCCTCCTGCACACAGATACACTATTCTGACCTTTATCACCAGAGTTTACTTGTCTTTTTAAAGCTTCATGTAAATGTAATAATTATATGTGCTCTTGTGTCTTTTGTTCAATACTATGTGACTCATCCACGTTGCATGTAGCAGCATTTTTTACTTCTGTGCAGTATTCCATTGTATGACTGTACTGCAATTTATAAATCCATTCTACTGTTGATGGAAATTTTGGTTGTTTCCAGTTTGTGGTTATTATGAATAAAGTTGCTATAAACATTCTCGTATCTGTCTTTCAGTGAACATGTGCACCCATTTCTCTCAGTATACTCTGGTATATACCTGGCTTCCATACTTTCCTGTAATTATTCAGACAGCAACCAGAGTGATCCCTGTTGTAAAAATATAAATCAGACCATGCCAACCCTCTGCTCAGAATCCTCCCAATGGCTTAGTATTATAATTAGAATAAAGTCCAACATTTTTATCGTGGTCTACAAAGCCCTGCATGATCTGCACCCCCACATAACCCTTTTTCTTCCTACCCTGTCTTCCGTCACATCCTTCAATCCCTTTCCCTATCCCTAGTCACTCCGTACTGGACACTGCTTGCGAGTTAGGGAATCAAGATAAATGATTTGACCCTGTCCTAAAAGTGGTTGTTACCTATATAGATAATTTTAACAAGACGTAACACTGGTTTGTGTTAAGTCAATTACTGTAGGGATTAAGAGGCAAATTTGCACTATGATTCATTAGTGTAAAATAATTTAGAAGTATAAAAGTGTGAAGTAAATTACAATCCTGGGAAGGGATTTAGAGAATAAGATTACAATGTAAAAGCTTCCTAATAAATTAAAAAAATGTGTATAGTCTTGCATTTTAGTTCTGTTGATTATGAATTAGAGTTCACCAACTTGACTACTCTTACAACTTACTGTTTGCTATTACATGTTCATTTCCTCGAGGGATAGGAGGGAGCTGATGGGGGTGGGGGTGAGAAGGCATTGGAATAAATAAAGAAGTGCTGATACTAAGCACGTTCCAAAAAAGCACCCTCATGACAAAGGACCTCCTTTAACATCGTACCATTACTGATATATTGATTATTGTAAAATAACTGAAAGAGTTTGACTTAAACTCTTTCCACATTTTTTTACTTTCTTGATATATAATTGAAGTACAATAAACTGCACAGCTTAAAGACACATGCGTGAAACTCACCACAATCAAGATAATGAGCATTTCATCATCCCATAAAGGTTGCCCTTTGGTTTTGACTAGTGGGAAGGGAAATTTACTCCAATTTAAGTGGGGTGGGAAAAAAGGACATTATTAAAAGAATATGAGGTTCTCTCAGAGCCACTATTGTTGACTTCCCTCTCTGAACTTTTTTTTTAATAAAGATTTTATTTATTTATTTGAGAGAGAGAGAGAGCACAAGCAGGGGGAGCGGAGAGGGAGAAGCAGGCTCCCTGCTGAGCAGGAAGCCAACATGGGGCTCGATCCCAGGACGCTGGGATCCTGACCTGCGCCAAGGGCAGACTCCTAACTGACTGAGCCACCCAGGCTCCCCTCTCTGAACTGTCTTATCAATTTTGCCAGCCAGCCTTTGTACATCTCCCTGGCCGTCTATCACTACCTCACTCCCGCGCCACTGACCACTGACCGAGTCTCCTACTATGCCAATTCCACATTCTTGGGCAGGGCCTGTGAGTGCAGGCTGGTGATGTCTTCCTGAGGCCAGGTGTGTTTACCCATAGTGAAGTGAGTAATGCCTGTGAAGGGAAGGGGCCCCTAATGTATTTGGTGGGGCTTTCTGGTTGTAAGAAACCAACTTGTGCTAGCTTAATGGGAAACAAATGAGAGAATGATTAGAGAAAGACAAGAGAATCTCATGGAAACCAAGTAGGGGAATAAGATTCAGCGGTCATTCGACAATCACTAAATGAAAGCCTACTAGTGCCAGGCACTGGTCTGGGCACCAGAGACTCAGATTCCTAAGCCAAATAAATTTCCTGCCTTCATGGGTCTTGTTCGTGCCCTCCTTGTACACCCTCTTCTTTGTCTCTGAACACCAGCTTCCACTGCATGTATGTGTGTGTGTATAAATTTTTATAATGGGGGAATATGGTTGTTGTGATTGCAGAGATGTTTTTCTCTAAAGGGATCTATAACATGCAGCTGTGGGCCCAGTGCTTTAGTCGAGGTGGGTAGAAGAGGGAGCCTCTATAGGAGGATTTGGGCTGGGCAGATGCACCAAAAGTTGCCTATCACATCTCTCAGTGCTTAGCAACCACTGATATTTAAAGTAATTCCAATAGTTTATTGCCTTCTGTCACCAGCATTCTCATTGACCCTTCTCAATGAGAATTTATAGAACTGAATATTCAAGAGTCCATAGAAAGATCATTTACGCCAACTCCTTTACAGGTCGAGAAATTGGGTCCCAGAGAGGTGGCTAAGATTATTCTGAATTACACAGCAGACCCAGGGTGAAAGCTACTTCCTGTTCCTGTGCTTTTCCCACTCTGCCATTCTGTCATTGCCAGATTGGCTCTTTGCCTCCATTTCTTTCAAGGAACTACCTGTTTGCCAGATGGGAGACCCCGGAGTCCTCACAGTCTTGGCCTTTGGCTCTGGCTAGCTATGGCTGAGACAGGGTATCATCTTAGCGCTTACACAGAAATCCTTTAGGAATCCAGAATTCTTTGAGATATTGTTACATTAGATATACAATAAAAATTATTAAAATTTTCATATTTTGATGGGTATTCTGAAACAGTCTGAGTAGTGTACAGTACCTGTTTCTAGAGGGTTTGAAAAAATCTGAAAAGAATGGGACTGGTGCCACTTAGGTAGTTTTTTTTTTTAATTCTTTATTTAAATTCAATTAATTAACACATGGTGTATTATTATTTTCAGAGGTAGAATTTAGTGATTCATCAGATGCAAAGAACACCCAGTGCTCATTCCGTCAAGTGCCCTCCTTAATGCCCATCCCCAGTTACCCCATTCCCCACCAACCTCCTCTCCAGCGACCCTCAGTTTGTTTCCTAGGGTTCAGCGTCTTATGGTTTGCCTCCCTCTCTGTTTTCATCTTATTTTATTTTCCCTTCCCTTCCCCTATGTTCATCTGTTTTGTTTCTTAAGTTCCACATATGAGTGAAATCATATGGTATTTGTCTTTCTCTGACTGACTTATTTTGGCCTAGCGTAATACCCTCTAGTTCCAACCACGTTGTTGCAAATGGCAAGATTTTGGGTTTTTTGATGGCTGAGTAATATTCCATCGTATATATATGTACTACATCTTCTTAATCCATTCATCTGTCAATGGACATCTGGGCTCTTTCCATAGTTTGGCTATTGTGGACATTGCTGCTATAAACGCTGGGGTGCATGTGCCCCTTTGAGTCATTGTGTTTGTATCCTTTGGGTAAATAGCCACTTAGGTAGCTTTTTTGACAATTTTTCAATTTCTTCTTATGACTCTTGCATATTGAATTAATTTCAATTTTTTTATTTTCTTAGGAAATTTTCCATAATATTAAGGTTTTCAAATTTATTGTGTTGTTCATAACATTTTAATTTTATCTCCTCTATTCTTCTGGTTATATTCCCTGTCTCATTCCTAATGTTTGGGCTTTCTCTTTTTCTTAATTGGCCTCACTACAGATTTTTATTTTCTTGTCCTTTTCAATGAATTTGCCCCTGTGTTCTATCAGTGTTATTCTATTAAGTATCCTATAAAATAATTCTCTTTTCTAATTCATTGATGTCTGCTTTTATTTTCTTTAATTAATTCTTCCTATTTTCTTATTCTTTTTCTACCTTCGATTATTTTTCCATATCCTTGAAGTGGATATTTGTACGTTTTGTTTAATAGCTAACCTATCTTCATCATACATCAAACCTATTATCAATATAAATTAAATTTCTAAGGCCTTTATTATACCTTTTATTGACTCGTATTCTTCTTTGACGTGGATGCTGTACCACACCACCTAGATATCTCAGTCAGCACTGAGGTTCTTATTTCATCTCTAAAAACCAAGAACATGTCATATGTAATTATAATACTATCATCATAGCAAATTAATTCTTCAACAAAAACTAATGCCTAGTCCGTATTCAGTTTTCCCCAGTTGTTCTCAACATGGACTTTTTAAAGATAGTTTCTTCAACTCAGGATCCAAGCAAAGTCCACACTCTGTATTTGGTTGTTGCGTCTCTCACATCTCATTTAACCCAGAGGAGTCCCTCTGGCTGCTCCACATTTCCTCATGCCATTGTTCTGTTGAAAAAGCCAGGTCTGCTGCTGTAGGGACTATCCCACAGGCTACATTGATCTGTCTTCTTTCTTGTTGTATGTAATTTGTTCTTCTATCCCCCATATTTTATTTAGTCTTGAAGTTCATGCTAAAGGCTTGATTTTTTAAATTTTTTTAAATGTTTTATTTATTTATTTGACAGAGAGAGCACACAAGCGGGGGGTGGGGGCAGCAGAGGGAGAGGGAGAAGCAGACACTGAGCAGGGAGCCCACATGGGGCTCAATCCCAGGACCCTGGGATCATGACCTGAGCCAAAGGCAGATGCTTGACCTACTGAGCCACCCAGGTGCCCCTAAAGGCTTGATTTGATTCAGGTGGGACTGTTGTGGCTTGAAGGCTGGAAATATGGTAGTGTGAGCTTTTTGCTGCCTCACAACAGGATCACAAACTCTGGTCTGCCCATTTCTAGTAATGCTAGGACTGGTCAGTGGGGCCAGGATTGCAGCTCCATCCTGCCTCTGTCAGGCTCCCTCCCAGTCTCTTAGCTGATGGCTTTGATCCACTGGTCACTGTCTCCTGGACCCTTTCATTCATTAGGACTTATAATATAGTTGTCTTTCTAACTCTATCACTTCTTCTATACTTATGAGCTGCATTCTTCTGGAAAGTAGAACTTTTCCTTAATAACAGGACTATTTAGTTACCTTGAAATAAAGTTACATGCCAAGGAGTCACGGACAAGATCCACGAGGGTAGGAATTCATTTTGCTTTCCTGACGAATCTTCAGTACCAAGGCCAGTGCCTGGCACCTGTAGGCCTCCACTAAACCATTGTTGAAGGAAGAATAAATGCATAATTCTTCCCCTTTAATTACTAATTTTCAGAGTTAGGAGTTGGTGTTTCCGTTTTTGTTTGTTTGTTTTTATTTTTTTACCTGTGAACTTTTTACATTTCAATAAAAACTTTTATTTATAAACTTGAAGACTTATTTTTTAATTGTTTCAATCAGTTTGCAGTCACTATTGTTCTTCATGCTCATGTTGACTCATCTTTGACCACTGGTGGCTTCTTTGCATTGACTCCTGTATCCTTTGCCACAATCCCATTAGTCTTTGGTAGCTTCCATGCTTTTGTGTATCAGATGTTCGAGGTTCATCTCTATATTCCTATCCATACTTGGTTGGGAGTCCCAGTTCCTCAAAGTAGAGAATGGTTGGTGGTCAGAGATCACCGTTAGGATGTTGGTGTTGCTCATTCATTAGCTGTCATTGCTTCTAGGCCTTTCCAGTGCACAGAGCTAAGAAATACATATTTTATGGCCATATTAGTTTTTACAATTTAAACTTAACATTGCAGAGTTTTTATTTAACTTTTATTCAACTTCTTTGATTTTGTACTAATATTTCTTTTGGGCTGAAAATACTTGTTTCTAAAACATTAGCATAGTAACTTATTTGCTTTACCACAGTACACATAAAATACTTTCAAAATAACAACAGTTTAAATAATTTAGTAATATTAATAATAGTAAGATTACCAAATGAAGTTGAGATTTCTGTACAGTTCTGGTTGTCTTTACAATTGTCTTTAAAATATATTCCATTATGAATGTACAGTCTAAATACTGTGCTATAAAGTTAATTTAAATCATTATTTTTGTGTGTATGGTTATGTCATTGACTTGATATTCATTTAAGTTTATTTGTTTCAGTTTGGGACAAGTTTTAGGTTGATTTTCATTTTTTATTTAATTTTATGTTCATATATAAAGGGAAGTATTGCTTCTGAAGGTAAAACTGTATGATGTCTTGGGGCGCCTGGATGGCTCAGCCGTTGGGCATCTGCCTTCGGCTCAGGTCATGATCCCAGGGTCCTGGGATCGAGCCCCACATCAGGCTCCCTGCTCGGCGGGAAGCCCGCTTCTCCCTCTCCCACTCCCCCTGCTTGTGTTCCCTCTCTTGCCGTGTCTATCTCTGTCAAATAAATAAATAAATAAATCTTAAAAAAAACAAACAAACCAAAAAACTGTATGATGTCTTGTTTCTACCCTGTTCCTTGTTATGCAGGGGGTAAGACTGCTCAAAATTAACCCTGTGTTCTCACCATGGATTGTCTAGAAAATGAGCTAGCTAGATTCTTGTCCTTTTCCTTGATGGGATGATAGCACCTGTGAAGAGTCAGGGCCAACTACAGAATTAGAGGGATACCATCCACACAAGACTGCTCTCCTTTCTGAGACAAAAGCAAGTTCAAGGGGGCTCCCAAAACCAACTCTCAGGTTCAATTACACACTAGAAGGACTCAGAACTCACTGAAAGCTGTTGTACTCATAATTATACTTTATTACAGGGAAAGGATACATACAAAACTCAGTCAGGGGAAGAAGCATGTGGGGCAGAGTCCAGGATAGTATCAGACATGGAACTTCCTTTGTCCTCATCCCATGGATTCAGGATGCATTTCTTTCCTGGCATTGATGTATGACCAAGGGCATAGAGTATGGTCACCCAGAAAAGCTCACCTGAGCCTCAATGTCCAGAGTTTTTATTGGGGCTCCATTACATAAGCATGATTGGCTGTCCAAGTGGCTGATCTCAGTCTCTGGTTTCCAGTCACTCTGGGTGTGATTCAAAGCCTGTGACCTAAATCACATTGTTGGACTACTGGGCATGACCAAAGGCCCCCAGGTAAACAAAGACACTTCTATCAGGCATAGTATTCCAAGGGTTTAGAGATCACTTTCCCAGAAGCCAAGGGCAAAGGCCAGACCTCTTTTTGGGTAAGGTAAATTTTTTTTAAGTTGAGATATAATTAACACAGCACCACATAGCACCTAAGCTCAGTTTCTCATGGTATCAGTAGCTTCCCTCTTGCATAAAGGATTTCTAAAATGCCACACGCTTCAAGGTCCCTGGGTAAAGGATAAGTGACTTTCCCAGACAACCCTTGTGACTAACTGGTACCTCCAATCCCAGACAGCCTGTCATCAAACAGCCTGTTTACTCCCCCACTGATAAGATCACTTTATCACTTGTCCCACAGGAGGAGTTCCTCTGATGGAATTGAACACACACTGTGTCTAGCAGATACCCTGGCCCTGGTACACCTGTCCATGGGATTATGGAGAGACTGGGTGATTGTATACATCTTTGTTTTGCTGAGTCTGGTCTTAAAAGTTTTCCCCAGTAAAGCCAATTCTTCACCTATGCTCTGTGAGGGCATAGACTTTATCTTAACCTCTTGTGCAAAAAATGGCAGCCCCAAAGGGACCAGACACATGAAGCAGCATGATATCAACTTTCTTTGGCCCTTTTAAAATGAACAATAGGAACAACATTATCTTGGAGATTACTTCAAATTGATACAAAAGTCTTCCTCATTCTTTTTAAAGCTACACAGTATTCCTTTGTGTGAATGTATCTAATTTATTCAACTACTCCTGTAGCTTGTTTCCAGTCTTCCATTTTTTTTTTTTTACAAATAATGTGTTTATTACTTACTTTGTGCATAGGTCATTTCATTGTTTTGTCAGTGGAATTTTGAGATAGATTTCTAGAACTAGAACTTCTAGGTTAAAGCATAAAGGCATCCATTATTTTCCTAGATATTGTCATATTTTCCTCCTTTGTGGTTGCTTTATTTTGCATCTTCACCAGCAATCCATGTGTATCTGTTTCTTCACAGTCTTACAAAAAACAAAAGTTGTAAAACTTTTGGATATTTTCCAATCTGATGGTTAAGAAATGGAATTTCAGTGTAGCTTTACTATTTATCTTTTTAAGAGATCTTATTTACTTATTTGTCAGAGAGAGAGAGAGAGAGAGAGAGACAGCAAAGCAGGTGGAGTGGCAGGCAGAGGGAGAAGCAGGCTGCCGCTGAGCAAGGAGCCCAAGGCGGGACTCAATCCCTGGACCCTGGGATCACAACCCGAACCGAAGGCAGATGCTTAACTGACTGAGCTACCCAGGCATCCCAGTGTAGCTTTACTTTATGTTTCTCTTATGAATGAATGAACTTTTAAAAAATATAGTAAGATTATTTGTATTTTTTTCTGTGAACCATCTGTTCAAATCTTTTGCCTATTTTTTCTATTAGGCAGTTGACCTTTTACAATTTTTAGGAGATCTTTATATATTAGGGATATTAGTCCTGTGTGATATAAGTTACAGATATTTACCCACTGTATCATTTTTTCCCCAATCATATATATATTTTTTCCTATGGGAAAGTTGATTTCTTTTGACAAACCTCTAACTAGATTGACCAAGGAAATAAGAGAAGACTCAAATTACTAAAATCAGAAATGAAAGAAGGGAACATAACTTACAGAAATAAAAAGCATTGTAAAGAAACACTTTAACAACTGCATGCCAATAACCTAGATAACTTAGATGAAATGGACAGATTCCTAGAAAGACACAAATTACCAAAATTGACTTGAGAAGAAATAGACAATCTGAACAGACTAATAACAAGCAAAGAGATTGAAATAGTTACCAAAAAATTACCCACAAAGAAAAGTCCAGGCCCAGATGGCTTCACTATTGAATTCTACCAAACATTTAAAGAAGAATTAATACCAGTTCTTCACAAACTCTTCCAGAAAATAGAATAAAAGGAAATACATCCCAACTCATTCTGTGAGGTCAATATTACCTTGATGCCAAAACCAGAGACATCACAAGAAAACTACACACAAATATTTATTATGAATATAGATGCAAATATCCTCAACTAAATACTATCAAACTGAATCCAGCAACATACGAAAAGAATTAACCACTATGAACACGTGAGATTTGGCCCAGGAATGCATGGTTGGTTTACCATCTGAAAATCAATTAACATAATATATCATATTAATAAGATAAAAACAAAGACCACACAATGCAGAAAAAGCATTTGACAAAATCCAACACCTTTCATGATAAAAACACTCAGCAAACTTTGTCAACATGATAAAGGGCATCTATGAAAGAACCCACAGTTAACATCATACTTAGTGGTGAAAGATTGGATGCTTTCCCCCTATCAGGAACAAAATAAGGTTGTCCCCTCTCACCACTTCTATTAAACATATGGGTGGTTCTAGCCAGGGCAATTAGGCAAGAAAAAGAAATACAGGTCATGTTATTGGAAAAGAAGAAGTAAAACTATTCGTAATTCTAAGATAACATAACCTCATATATAGAAAATCCTAAGCAATCCACTAAATACAATTCCAACTAATAAACAAATTCAGCATGGTTGCAAGATACAAGATCATTATACAAAAATTAATTGTATTTCTATACAGTAGCATTGAGAAAACCAAAAATGAAATTAAGAAAACAATTCCATTTACAATAGCATCAAAAAGAATAAAATACTTAGTGAAAAATATAACAAAACTAGTGCAAAACTTACATTTTGGAAACTACAAAATATTGTTGAAATATTAAAAATGAAAAATCTTTAATTTGTTTATTCTTTCATTTGGGGTAAATCTTCAAGTAACTTTTTCTAAAAGTATAGTTTTTTAACTCTGCATTTCCAAATCTATACTTCACAACATATTTTGGGATATATCCAGGTATGGGTGTTTTCACTGACTTTTTTTTTTTTTTTTCTATGGAGTAGCTAACTTGCAATGAACTATTTGTCTAGTTCATTGGCCTTTTGGGTGAGAAGTTAGGGGTGAAGAAGGGATGTTTTAAAATGCAAGTTTTGTTATTATTCAGTTATGATGAGACCAAGAGATCAGGAGATGACTGCCACTGAAAAGATAATTTATTACTGAACAGTTCCCAAGAATAGGGGGCCCTCCCTGCCATGCAGGGCAACACGGTGGGGGGGCACCAGGGTAGGTCAGGATTCATAAGGAACGAGGGGAAAGCATAGGCAGAACCCTTGTTGTGGTTTCCATGGGAAAAACAAAGCAAGGCAGGGTAAGCACGCTTAGGATTGGCTAGTTTGAATAATTTCAGCTGGTTATGGGACATAGGGGCTTTCTCTAGTTGTCTAGTAACCTGGCCATGGGATGATTAGAACAGAAGAGTATGGCCTTTTGGGGTGTAAGCACCAAAAGATGGTCCAGAGTATAGGCTCTGGATTAGTTGGTTTACATATGACAGACATGCTCAAAGGAAGTCATTTGCTAAGTCTAGGAATTAGCTAGCCCTGGTGGGGGCGGGGGGCACTTTCCTGGGTCAGGAAGGACCCGGACAGCAGAACATCAGGAAAACAGAAAATGAGAAAATACAGTTAATATGATGGGTAACTGCCATTCCCGATCCCATAATTTTCTGGCTGGAAAAATGCAAATGCCAGCTCAGGGATAGCTGACTTATTCTTGCAGATGTTCAAGGGACTCATTTCAGGAGTTTCCTATTCAAAAGGATACTGGCTCTTTCTTCAAGCATGAATGTGTCAATCAAGGGCCAGCCAGTGGCTTGATGGAGAATTCAGTTCTGGCTTTTGTGCTTGGCTTGGGTTCCTCCAGTTTCCATGCAACTAGGCATGAACTGACTAGCGCTGTCAGATTACCAGACACCTACAGCATCTGGTTTAGTCTCCTCCTGGTGGATGATATGGGTCACCAAGACAAATCAGAGCCGCCATCTCCTATAAAAGGGAAATCATTTGTTAGTTGGAATATGAAGGATGGTGGTGAGGGTTTCTTTATGGCCCCTTGATTGTAACCTCTCTCTGCCGCTCCTTTACCAAGTATGCTTGACTCTTAACCCATCTCTCTCTCGCTCTCTTTTTTAAAGATTTCATCTATTTATTTGAGAGAGAGAGGGAGAGCCGAAGGCAGATGCTTAACTGACTGAGCCACCCAGGCATCCTTCTACCACAATTTTCAAAAAAAATCAAGTTTCACTACTCTATAAACATAAGCCTATCCCATGACTCAGCAATTTTACTCCTAGGTATTTAGCAAGAGATATGAAAACTATGTGACAAAAATGTTCATTGCTAAGGAATATTCATAGCAGTTTGAGTCATAATAACCAAAATCTGGCAATAAACCAAATGCCCATCAATAAAAAAGGGATAAACAAATTGTGTTCTATTCATACAATGAAATACTAATCTGGAACAAATATGCATACACATTAAAACATGGATGAATGTCAAAAACACTATTCTGAGCCAAAGAAACCAGATGCCGAAGGAAACATAACTGTTAATATGAAGGTTAAGAACGGAAGAATCCAAAAGGTGGTGATACTATGGTGATAGAAATCAGAGCCTTGGTGGGGGCGAGGGTGGGATGCAGAGAGGGTAGGGAGGTGGAAGTAAGGGGTGTGTGTGTGTGTGTGTGTGTGTGTGTGCGTGTGTTGTGTGTTATTGACTAAAACAGTCCAAAAAGGAACTTACCAGTTTGATGAAAGTATCGTATATCTTGACTGGGGTGGTGGTTCTACAGGTGTATGCATTTATCAAAACTCATAAAACTGTGTACTTGAGATCTGTGCATTACTATCTGTTATTTATACCTCAACATAATTAGTACCAGAAAAATGTCCTCTCTCGGCTCCCCCCCCCACCGCCCCTGGGGTCAGTGAAGCAGGCTGAAAAAAAAAAAATAATGTGGCTTTTACACTATGCTCTGTGCTTTGATGTATTATCATTTAAAAGACAACCGCTAGTCATTTCAAATGAGCAGGTTTGCTTGTAACAAAACAAAGGCAGCAGGTCAAGGTCATGCTGACTGGTGCTGCCCCCTAGCCAATGTGGCAGGCCACAAAGAGGGAAGTGAGAGAGAGCAGGTGTGAGCTTCCTACAGCTGGGCATCATCACACAGGGGCAAGAGATAGTCCAGGAAGGTGGCGTGGCTCAAGAGGAAGTTTGCTTGGTAAATAGCAGGCCTCAGCATTATTCTTGGTATCACTGAAAAGCTGGTTTCCCTAGCAACAGAGGCCTCCTTAATGAGCGGTGCTGGGCAGCAAGCACGAACACATCCATAGCAAGCTCGCAGAGAGACAGAGTACACCTCCTCACCAAATACTCCCTTCTATACTCTGCATACTCAGCCCTAGTGATGGTTAAGAACAAATCAGAAAATGCCAAAAGACATGATAAAAAGCTTTGGTGCCCCCAGCCACTTCTCTCCCTGTCCCTGCTATGCTCTAGTAATAACCACTTGTAGGCTTTTCTTATATTGGTCCTTTTGGTTTCATATGAATCTCCATATATCATGAACTCCACTGATCCACTGTCGACATTGTCTCTTTATTGCCTATTACAATAAATAAGGACTTAGAGAATCCATACCACCCTATTTCTCCTTTCCTTCCTCTTGCCTCACTTTTTCTCTTGCATCATTGGTTTTCATTTCAGTGGTTTCTCTTGCAAATTCAGATGATATTCTAAAACTATTTGTTTTTCCTCTGTCAATTTTCACCACCTTCTCTTGGCTCTGCCCCATCTGAGCCTCCATCCCTCCTCCCACCTCTGCGTCCTAGTGCCTCTCGCCATCAGCCTGGGATTAGAATTAGGGGACCTCACTTTTGTATTTACACGGTCAAGGTTGAAACTTTTACATTCTGTTCAGGAATCAGAACTATTCCCCACACCAGGTCCCTAGGTGATGATATAAGCTTTAAAGTAGTAAATAATCCATTGCTATGACGTATGATTAGTTACATTTTCTCCTATCCTTATAATATCATGACTCTGGGCCCCTCAAAGGACAATGTTCCTAGCAAATCATCAAATGGAGTCTCTTTTTTTAAACTACCACAGTTGCTCAAATTCATACCATATTTTAGTTTAGTTTGCTTCAAATATGGATCATAACTTTCCTGTCTTCTTTGACTTTTTTGTTGCCCCTTCCCCTCTCTGGGAGAAGGAAAAGACTTTTTCATCATAGCACTGATAGTCTTTTTTTCATTCTAAATAGTGCAGGGCCTATTCTAGAACTCTTCTTAAAGACATCTCTTTGGAGATGACTGACCTCCTGTTTTAATTTGGACAGATTTCTTTCAAAACCTGCTGCAAGCTATCATCCCAGGATTTCTTTTCATTAGATTAGCAAGGTTAGTTCTGTCATTTCTTGTTTGCTGCATACAGCTTACACTTGATTTCTTGGCCAACATCTTCGATTATCTCCTTCACAAAGGCTAAATAGTAGACTAACTATTTTATCTCTGAATTTTTACAGGTATAAAAATGGTCTTAGTTCTCAATTTTTTTTTAAAGATTTATTTATTTATTTGAGAGAGAGCGAGCATGAGTGGTGGGGGGGGTGGGCAGAGGGAGAGGGAGTCTTAAGCAGACTCCCCACTGAGTGTGGATCCTGATGTGGGGCTTGATCTCACACCCCTGAGATCATGATCTGAGCTGGAACCGAAAGTCGGAAGCTTAACTGACTGCACCACCCAGGTGCCCCTAGTTCTCAATCTTGATAGCTAATGTGGCTAGGTATAGATTTCTAGGTTCAAAATTATTTTCCCACAGTACTTTGAAGGTGTGCTTCACTAATTCATTAAAAAATTTAAAAATTGTGAAATAGAATCCATATACAGAAAGGTGCATAAACACAAATATGTATCTTAATGAATTGTTATAAAGTAAATACCCATCTAGGCCATAAAATGACATTTCGTCAAAACCCTAAAGGTCTACACCAACACCTCCATCCCCAACTCATATGTTCCTTTCCAATTGCAAAGATATCCACAATTCCGACTTTTATGGAAGTAACACTTGCTTTTAAAAAATAATGTTATTACATAAGTATGCATCTGGAAACACATAGTCTAATTTTGCTTATTTTTGAGCTTCACATAAACAGAATACTACAGTATGTATTATTTTATATCTGACCTCATACACTCAACATTATATTTTGAAATTCATCCTTGTTGTTGCATGTAGCGGTAGTTCATTCATTTACATTGCTGTGTAGTATTCCATTGGATGAATCCAACACAATTCTACTAATGATGGATAGTTAGGTTGTTTCCAGTTTGTGGCTATTGTGAATAATGCTGCTATAAATATCTCTATACATGTCTTTTGGAGCTGATGTATAGGAGAATTTTTTACTGCTTGTTCTACCAGCTAGTGATATAACATGATTAAAATCTCCCACCAGCACTGTGAATTTCTCTTTGTGGGTCTGACACCTCTTGCTTTACACTCATGAAGGTCGTTATTTGGTACATACACATTTAATATTGCTAATTTGTCCTGATGACTTGAACCTTTTGTCATAACTAAGTGGCCTTCTCTAATGCTTTTTTGATCTAAATTCTGTTTTGCTTGATGTTAATAGAACTAGATGAGCTTTCTTTCATTTCTTTATTGTGGTAAATTACACATAATACAGAATTTTCCATTTTAGCCATTTAAAAATGTACAGTTCAGTGGCATAAAGTACATTCACAAATACTGCTATCTTATCCCAGAACTTTTTCATCATTTCAAGCAGAAATTCTAGACCCATTAAACAACAACTACCCCTCCCCCTTTCCCCTCAGCCCCTTTTAGCCAGTGCTGTACTTTCTGTCCTTACAAATTTGAGTATTCTAGGTGCCTCCATAAGTGGAATCATACAGTATTTGTCCCTCTGCGTCTGGTTTATTTGACTTGTTTTTGGAGCTTTAAACAAACGGGTTATATCATATACATATAAATGCACTAAGCAGAGATTCTTTTTTTCCTTAAAACACCTGCAGTGTGTAAGGCTCTGTGGGGAAGCAAAGACGAATAAATCTCTGTCCCTAAATCCTTTGGGACAGACTGGCTGGGAAGCAAACACAAGACAAGGAATAAGCATCAGGAAGGGGCATGATGGATTGTGAAATGAGTATTGTGGTCTTCCTTTTGCTTGACTTCAGCAGATGTAAAAAAAAATCTGTATTATATTTAAATGTTATTGAAGTTATTGGATCTATAAACGTGCTGGGCTTGAGTAGGGTTCCATCTGCCTGGAGGTGAAGCCGGAGCCCGCCGCCTGGTGGTGTAACTGCACACTCCTGCCGCAGGGGGGCGGCAGACCGAAATGCCGACTGGCCTAGTCCCTCCAGGAAGGAAGCTGGGGAAAACAACCAGCGAGGAGCAATCACCCGAGGAAACGAAACCCTTTCCAAGTGTGGCATCGCTCACGGTGGCTGTCAGAAGGGTGCTGCAGGCACTTCCCCCCCCCCCCAAAGATTTTACTTATTTATTTGACAGCGAGAGAGGGAACACAAGCGGGGGGAGTGGGAGAGGGAGAAGCAGGCTTCCCGCTGAGCAGGGAGCCCCATGCGGGGCTCGATCCCAAGACGCTAGGATCATGACCTGAGCCGAAGGCAGACACTTAACAACTGAGCCACTGAGATGCCCCTGCAGGCAATTTCTAATTCTTATCCCCCACCACTTGGTTTGCCCCTGCACCCTACAGCTCCCTTTAAAGACCTTACCCTCCATTACAACTGCTTTGTTTCATCTGTCGCCTTACTGCCCCTACATCCTCACCATGAGAGCCCACCAGGCTTTTCTGCCCTTCGAGGCTTCAGTTTCAATCCAGGGATTGTTCTTTTTTTTTTTTTTTTCCTGCTCCACCTCTTCCCGCTCTCCAGTGAAAATCAGTTTCCCAGTCCTTGGCCATTCTGCTGAACATTATTTTGCCCCATTCCTAAACTCTGATGATGATGATGATGAACTGATTGTCACAAATAGCAGTTTGGAACTACTGTTGACCCTTGAACAATGCAGGGGTTAGGGGTACCCACTTTACCCAGTTGAAAATCCGCCTATAACTTTTGACTCCCTCAAACTTAACTACTAATAGCCTACTGTTGACCAGAAGCCTTACCGATTGACATCAACAGTCCATTAACACATATTTGTATGTTTTATGGATTATATATTCTATTCCTACAGTAAAGTAAGCCAGAGAAAAGAAAATGCTGTTGAGAAAATCATAAGGAGGGGCTCCTGGGTGGCTCAGTCAGTTAAGTGTCTGTCTTCGGCTCAGGTCGTGATCCCAGGACCCTGGGATGGAGCCCCCCCACCCCTCACCTTGGGCTCCCTGCTCAGCAGGGAGTCTGCTTCTCCTCCCTCTGCGGCACCTGCTGCCACTCCCCCTGCTTGTGTTCTCTTGCTCTCTCAAATAAATAAAATATTTTTTTAAGAAAATCATCAGGAAGAGAAAATATATTTATAGTGCTGTACTGTGTTTATGAAAAATAATCTGCTTAAAAGTGGACCAACACAGTCGGGATGGTGGTGTTCAAGGGTGAGCTGCATACCCAGCAGCTTCACGACCCCGCTCTCATCAGTGATATGTACTCTTTATTCATTCACTCTTCAGGCATTGGCAGCTGAGTGCCGGCGTGCTGGGAACACAGAATAAAAAAGATAAAACCGTAGACTTGGAGGCGCTTATGGTCTAGTACTAGATGACAAGTAAACAGTTACAAAGTCATGTGGTATGGGCTGAAACTGAGACAAGAGTAAGGAGCCGGGAGCAGGAAGTGCTGAAAATGGAGAGGCCGGCTGGGGGGAGATGGGTCAGTCCAGGCGTTCACATGGGAGGTGATGACAGAGATGAGTCATATAGGGACTTTTGGGGTTTACCAGATAGAAGAGGGTGGTGCAAAGGCTGCATAGGGCTGCCAACATAACACGTGAAAACATCATTAGTTCCTCAAACCACCCGGAGTCCAGTGAGGGCAGGGCAAGCCACCAAGTGGGGTACCTCCCAGCTAGCCTCAGCCTGACAACTGGATCTGGTATGGGTGTTGAGCTATATTAGTGCCAATAAACTTGGCTGTCCTATGTGGCTTGTCTGTGGTTGGGTTTTATTTGGTGGGAACTTCTTCACAAGATTTCTGGTTTCCACCAAAAAAAAAAAAAATCAAAAGATTTTTTTCACATCAGGCCCACCTTCTCTATGGCAACCACCAGCTGAAGCCGGTTTAGAAGGAGCCTGGCTGTCCTGGTTTGTTGCAGACCTCACCTCCCCCTGGTACTTACACCTGGCCAGATACACTGACTTGTGATTCTTGCCTGTAGGCAAGAATTCATGTATTCGTCCCTGTAGGCAGCCAAATTTGGGACCTCTGCTTTGACTTTCTACCCAGCTACAGGTGTGGGCCAAGGTTCTTAAGAAGCCTGGTGCAGGGGCGCCTGGGTGGCTCAGTTGGTTAAGCGACTGCCTTCGGCTCAGGTCATGATCCTGGAGTCCCTGGATCGAGTCCCGCATCGGGCTCCCTGCTCGGCGGGGAGCCTGCTTCTCCCTCTGACCCTCCCCCCTCTCATGTGCTCTCTCTCTCTCTCATTCTCTCTGTCTCAAATAAATAAATAAAATCTTTAAAAAAAAAAAAAAGAAGCCTGGTGCAGATCCCCTTCCTCGGGGTGGTGAGGAAAAGGAGGGAGGGACGGGAGCAGGAGGTGACTCAGCCACTGAGATTATGTGTATAGAGGGTTACCCAGAGGTCCCACCCTCTGCAGAGAGATGAGTCAGAGCAAAGGAGGAGGAATAAGGTGGCAGTTCATTCCTGTGGCCTGGATCTTCATAAGAAACACTGAGAGTGATGAAGAAATGTGCCCATTCCTTAGATGGTATTCCTGGCCTGGGAGTGTGAGAGTGATAGGTGCACCCCAACTATTGTGGGGGGCAGGGCAATGGTACAAATGGAAATCCATAGCCCACAGCCTGCTCTCTTCCTGTTTTCATCTCTGCCCCGCAGGATGAAGCACACACATGTGTGGACACCCTAGCCCACAAGCTCAGTTTTGTCGGCAGCTCTCCATGCTCCTGGCAAACAGCCACTCCTTGGCCACCCCTTGGGTGGACACTGGAAGCTTGGTGTACTCTTGGGAGGACAGACTCAAGAACCAGGCCTGGGCAGACCCTATAAGCAGGCTTGGAGCCATTTGGGCCAGGAATTATGGCCCAGATCATGGTCTTGAAAGAAGGTGTGGGCCTTCCTTCCTGGAGGGGCACGTCGCTTTGGGCCAGTGGACTCCTTACCCCCTGGGGGGGGCACAGTCAGAGGAGAGCCTGAATCTTGGAGTCCTCTAAAGCCTTCAGCCAGGGTGAACTGTTAAGGCCAGAGAGGTACTCGGGGTACCTCAGGATCATGACCTGAGACGATGGCAGACGCTTAACTGACTGAGCCACCCAGGCGTCCCTGACCTCCAGTTTAAATTGCTGAGTCTGGAAAATTCTGATCCAGAAAATCACTGTAGTCCCTTTTAGAACAGCTTTCTCATCACTTTGCCTCAGTGAGAACTAGCCAGTCTGCCTTGGCTGCCCCTGGGTAGATGCCTGCCCATCCTGGTCCAAGTAGTTGTGGCCTGGGTTTGGTCCTTGTGAGACAAACCATGGCTGGTTATCACAGAGGAAGCAGCCCAAGGCGGTTTATTAGCAAGTTGTTAAGGACAGGACAATTGCCCTGTGAAGGTGAACTCTCCCAATCTTGGCACTATTGGCATTTTGGGGCTGGGTAATTCTTTGTGGTGGGGGACTGACCTGTGCATTGTAGGATGTTTAGCAGCATTTCTGGCCTCTACCTAGTCGGGGCCAGCAGCCCCCATTCCCCACTTGCACTGAGTTTTGATAATCGGAAATGTCTCCAGACATTGCCAAATATCTCCTGAGAGGAAAATCACCCCTGGTTGAGAATCACAGTTCTAAGGGAAAAGGGGGGGGGGGGGGCTCCAGGACTACCCCATCCACACCAGTATAGTCAGTAGTCAGCAGTGTGAGAATGAAGGATGCTGATATATATTCAGTATGCCTGCCTTTGTCAGGGCTGGCTTAGAGGCTGAGAGGGGCAGCTCCTTTTGTGAGCAGGGGGTTGGATGGAGCATTGATGGGCTCAGACGTGAATAGCTGTGCTCAGCCAAAGTGAGGAAACCAAGGGGCTCCCGGGCGGCTCAGTCGGTTAAGTGTTGCTTTTGTCTCAGGTCATGAGCTCAGGGTTGTGAGATTGAGCACCATGTCGGGCTCCGTGCTGGGTGTGCAGCCTGCTTAAGATTCTCTCTCTCCTGGGCGCCTGGGTGGCTCCATCGTTAAGCATCTGCCTTCGGCTCAGGTCATGATCCCAGAGTCCTGGGATCGAGCCCCGCATCGGGCTCCCTGCTCAGCGAGGAGCCTGCTTCTCCCTCTCCCACTCCCCCTGCTTGTGTTCCCTCTCTCGCTGTGTCTCTCTCTGTCAAATAAATAAATAAAATCTTAAAAAAAAAAAAAAAAGTTTCTCTCTCCTTCTCCCTCTGCCCCTCCCCCCTCGCTCTCTCCCTCCCTTTCTTAAAAAAGAAGTGGGAAACCAATAGAGAGTATCATATGTGTGTGTGTTTTGAATGAGCATGTTCACTGGTTTACTCATTGTGTGTACGTTTCTGAAAATGTGCAATTCTCGATGTGGGTGTAGATATCTGAGTGAGGGTGTATATATCTGTACCTCTCAAGATGGGATGGTACATAGTCCACACTGTCCTCCTCTTATGTTATCAGGATAGATTAGTGTCATATATGACACACCTGATTGGTATTCTCAGAATGTTACAGAGGGCAGGAATCAGCTCTACTGACATTGAAATGAAAAACAGAATTTACCTCAGAGTGGTTTTTCTTGTGTAGACCTGTCTGCCTCTAGGCATATACAATGAGCAGTGAACGGGTAATGGCCCCAGGGATCTCAGTGACGTCTTGCTTCAGCACCAGAATCCAGGGTTGACCAAGCTCAGTGTCCCAGAAGCACAGGCAAGCCCATCCCAAGCTCATCTGTGTTTTCTAGTCTCGGCCCCTGACCAAGTAGCTGTACAACAAACTGCTTGACCTTTCTTTTCTTTAGTTTTCCTTTCTGTAAAATGAAGATAATTAATACCCCTCTTAGAGGACTCTTTTGAGAACAACTTACATTATCATACTTTAAAAAATAGTACTACATAAATGTTGAATGAAAATTAATTATACTTCCTCCTCTATTTGGCATTAGGTGAGTTTTCCCTTTAAAAAATCAGCTGATATTTATTTATATACTCTATGTTCCTGATCATTTATCTAAATATTTGTCCTTACTTGGTTAGCTATCTGGACACACAGGGTTGGGTCCATACCTTCCCTTGATATAGTGGTCACTGTGGCCACTAAAGACTCAATAGTCATTTGTTCACATTGATGTTTTTGACATTGATGATTCTGGCCTGCCCAAGTTCCCAGATTGTCTGTGAGTTTTCAGTTATTCAAGGCCATTGAAATGGGTTCTTGGATACTTTCAAGGGAGAAGAGCTTGTTATTCTTTCAACAACCAGCCCACATGTGAGAAACAGAAAGGCATATGGGGCAAGACTCTGACTTCAAAGCATTATAGTAAGGGACAAGCCATAGACTCGGGGGAGAGAGACCAATGGACACTCTTGCCAGGTCATTTTCCTGCTCTTTCAAGTTAATATCCTTTTCATTTCTCCAGCTTTATTGAGGTACACTTGACAAATAAAATTATATCTATTTAAAGGGTACAACTTGATGATTTGATGTATGTATTCTTTATGAAATGATTACCATAATGAACAAATCCATCACTTTACATAGTTACTTTTGTGTGTATGTGTGTGTGTGTGTGTGTATGTGGTGAGAATGTTTAAGATCTATTTCCTTAGCAAATTTCAAGAGTACAGTACAGTATTATTACCTATGGTCACCATGCTGTACATTGTATCTCCAGAACGTATTCATCTTGTAATTGAAGGCTTGTGCTCTTTGACCAGCATCTCCCCATTTCCCCAACCCCCAGCCTGGTAATCACCTTTCCACTTTCTCCTACTGTGAGTTCAGCTTTTCTTTTCTATTTTCTTTTACTTTCTTTCCTTCTTTTTCAGGTTCCACATATGTGAGATCATATGGTTTTTATCTTTTTCTGTGTGGCTTATTTCACTTAGCATAATGTCCTCTAGGTTCATCCATGTTGTTGCAAATGGCAAGATTTCCTTCCTTCTCATGGCTGAGTAATAGTCCATTGTCTATATCTCTACATATGTATCATTTTCTTCACCTTTTCATCCATCATTAGACACATAGGTGGTTTCCATCTCTTGGCTACTATGAATAATATTACAATGAACATGGGGAGTGCAGATATCTCTTTGAGATACTGATTTCATTTTCTTTGAATATATACCCAGAAGTGGAATTGCTGGACCACATAGTTCTATTTTGAAGTTTTTGAGGAACCTGCATACCGTTTTCCATATTGGCTGTACCAGTTTGCATCCCCACCAACCCTGCACAGGGGTTCCCTTTTCTCCACATCTTTCCCAAGACTTGTTACCTCTTCTCTTTTTGATGACAGCCATTCTAACAGGTGTGAGGTGATATCTCATTGTGGTTTTGATTCGCATTTCCCTGGTGATGAGTGATATTGAGCACCTCTTCGTGTACCGGTTGACCATTTGTATGTCTTCTTCAGAAAAATGTCTATTCAGCTTCTTTGCCAATTTTTAAATCAGATTATTTGTTTTTTGTTATTTAGTTGCTTAAAGTCTATTTTGTCTGATATAAGTATGGCTATCCCTGCTCGCTGTTGGTTTCCTTTTGTAGGGAATGTCTTTTTCCATCTCTTCACTTTGAGACTATGCATGTCTTTAAAGCTGAAGTGAATCTCTTTTAGGCAGTGTCTTGCAGTCAGGGTCTTGTTTTTTAATCCATTCAGCCACTCTGTGTGTTTTGATTGGAGAATTTAATCAATTCACATTTAAAATAATTATTGATAGATAAGAACTTGCCATCTTATTAAATGTTTTCTGGCTGTGTAGTTCCCTTTTCCTTTCTTCCTCTCTTACTGTCTTTCTTTGAGAATTCATTATTTTTCATAGCAATATGTTTTGATTCCCTTGTCTTTATCTTTTGTGTATCTACTGTAGGTCTTTTCTTTGTGGTTACCATGAGGCTTACACAAAATGGTCTAAGCTGAAAACAATTAAATTTGGACTGCATACAAAAACAAAACCTTTTTACTCCCCCCATCTCATTTTATGTTTTTCATGTCACAATTTACATCTCTTTATATTATGTATCCACTAACAAATTGTTGTAGCCATATTTATTTTAAATACCTTTGTTGTTTTGTCTCTGTACTAGAATTAAATGATTAACACACTACCATATTACATTATTAGAGTATTCTGAATTTGATTATATACTTTTATTTTATATTTTTATATGTTTTTATATTACTATTTAGCATCCTTTTGTTTCAGCTTGAAAAGCTCGTATCAGCCTTTGTTAGAAGGCAGGTCTAGTGGTGGTAAACTCCCTCAGTTTTTGTTTTTCTGGGAATGTCTTTATCCTTCCTTTGTTGCTAAGAACAGCTTTGCCAGATAAAGTATTCTTGGTTGGCAGTTGTTCCTTTCAGCACCTTCAGTATATCATCCCACTGTCTCCTGGTCTGCCAGGTTTCTGCTCAGAAATCTTTCCCTGATAGCCTTGTGGGAATTCCCTTGTGTGTGAGGAATTTTTTTTTTTTCTCTTGCTTCTTTAAAAATGATCTCTTTGACTTTGGACACTTTCATTGTAATGTGTCTTGGAGAAGATCTCTTTGGGCTGAATCTATTTGGGAATGAGAACTTCCCAAACCTAGGGAGACCTTTGAGCATCCAAGTTCATGAAGCTTAAATCCATGTTCAGCTTGTCCACAGAGGGCAGACTGGGGAGTACAAGGACAAAGGCAGAGGAGGACCCTGTTGGGATGTCAGCCTCCCTTGGTGGGCTGGAGAATTTATCTCTGACTCGACCCTTCACATACTCTGCTTAGTACAAGCTGAGTCCTACACTTACTAGGATCCACGCTCCTTGGAAAACAGTGACCATCCATTGTTAGTGAACTTGTCCTTGGGGTTGCTCTCCATCCTTCCTGCCCCTAAACCCCTAACCAAATGGTGTTTCCAAATACTCATTAACATTCCATATAAAACTCTCCCTGGAGTTTGGGTAGATACAATCTTTTCCATCTTTGGGACTCCAATGTTTTGGGGCTCCTTAGAGGTAACATGGGCAGGTGCGCAGATAAATCACCCCTTGATCTGGCCCTGCACTCTAAGGCCGTGAAGAAGGGATATGCAGTGTCACAGAGCAAAAGCACAGTTGCGGGTGAGAGCAGGGTTGTGGGATGGGAGGAGTGTTATTCAGCACATTCTTCAAAAGGCAGAACTTTCAACCATTTAAAAAGAATATTAGAGGACAACAGTGGACAGAACACAAGTATATGGTTTTATTGGCTCCTGAAGCCCTACTAAAACTATAGTAAAGAGATTTTTAAAAGGCATATGGAGAGGGAGAACAGGAAAGAATACAACAGCAGTAAAAGGTTGGTGCTGGAAAGCTACTAGAAGAATGGGAAATGACTTAGCAGACACAAGAGAAATGATGGTGAGCTGGCAGAGGGGAAGCCAAGGGCCAGCTCATTTTATACAACAGAATCTCCAAAAGTCTCAGAAACTATTGGCAGCGGATATTTTTGGAAGTAGGGCCAATGAACAGGATAAGTAAGTTTGGTAGAACGTCTATTTAAGAAGTGTAGGATCTCTAGATCCCGCCCCAACTCAGCAGAGCTGCCCACTGCCTCTTCCTCACCTGGCCACAAGGGCTTTGTTCTCTGTGGAGGCAGAAAGGCAGGTCTCAGGACTGGGGGACATCAGGCAAAGTTGAAGATAAAGGTACTACATTGCAAGCAGTCAATACGTGTATACTGGATGCTGAGGCCCCTAACTCCCATACATCCCTTAGGTGCCCATAACACAGACAGCCAGACCTTCACCTTCTGGAAAGGAGATTGCTTACTCTGACCAGGCCCAGAGGAAAAACCCAAAGACCCTGATGTCAGAGATTCTTTATCTCAGAGGCTCACTGACTGCTTGCAAACTAATAATCACACTCACTTGCTCTGAATTTTCAATTAGCTTTTAATCCATCTCTCTCTCTTTTTAAACTCTTCTGTATGGAAAAACTTTCAACTTCCCAACAGTAGAAAGAATAATATAATGAATCCCCATAAAACCCATTACCCAGCTTCAGTAATCATCAATATTTTGCTAATCTTGTTTCATCTATACCTCCACTTTTTATTTGTTTTGTTTTACTTGAGTATTTTAAAGCAAATACCAGGGGCACCTGGGTGGCTCAGTTGTTAAGTGTCTGCCTTCGGCTCAGGTCATGATCCCAGCGTCCTGGGATCGAGCCCTGCATCTGGCTCCCTGCTCAGCGGGGAGACTGCTTCTCCCTCTCCCTCTGCCCCTGCTTGTGTTCCTGCTCTTGCTATCTCTCTCTCTGTCAAATAAATAAATAAAATCTTAAAAAAAACCCACAAATACCAGACACCATATCAGTTCACTGATTAAAAAGGAGAGAGAGATACCTAGTATGTATCTCTAATAGAGAAAGACTTTTAAAAAACAACCACAATACCATTATCATACTCAACAAAATTAACAACAAATAATGCCTTAATGTCATCATAACATGCAGTCTGTGTCATATTTCCCAGATTGTCTCAAAAATTTGCTTTTACGATGGGTTTGTTAGAATCAGGACTCAAACCAGGCTAACATGTTGCATTTGGTTGATATGTCCCTAAGTCTCTTACGCTCTATTATAATTACCCCTCCTTCATTCTCTCTCCATGTTGTTATTACCATTATTTTTGGTTGAAGAGAGGAAGTCATTTTCCCTGTAGAATTTTCCACATCGTGGATTTAGTTGATTGCATCTTGGATGTGTCCTTGTAACATGTTTCTCTATCCTCTGTGAATCCTATAAAATGGTTGATAGATCCAGAGCAGGGATTCTTTATCTTTTAGGGATCACGGACCCCTTTGGAAATTTGACCGTGTCCATAGATCCTTTCTCAGGATAATATATTTTTTAAGATTCTATTTATTTATTTGAGACAGAGAGAGAGAGAGAGAGAGAACACGAACTGGGGGAGGGGGCGGGAGGGAGAGGAAGAGTGAGAAGCACACTCCCCACTGAGAAGAGAGCCCGATGCAGGGCTCGATCCCAAGACCCGGGATCATGACCTGAGCCAAAGGCAGACGCTTAACCGACTGAACCACCCAGTCGCCCCTCTCAGGATAATATTTTTAAATACATAAAATAAAATGCATAAGATTACAAAGAAAACTATTTACATTGAACTATAATTCTCAAAATAGCAAAAACACTAATTTGTGATATAATAATACATCTTCTTGATTAACACATTAAATAGCAAGACCTTGCAGCAGGTATAATAATTAGCATAATTTTAAAGTAGGTATAAACAAAAATAATATTTTGAGGTGTACACAACAATGGTGATGGGATAGGAAAGAATCTTTGATTTCACTGTCAACAAAGCCTTACGTACTGGTTTTAGTGTAGTTTTATTTTTTGTTTGAATTTGCCTGTATTCATAATTGAAGACAGTGTTAAGTTTCAGTTAAAGGTTAGTGAAAATTAAAATGATAATTAGGTTCTTGTTCAGATTCACAGACCTGAACTCTATCCATGGATCCTTGGTTTAACATCTCTAATTTACAGACTAGCTTAGGTTCAGATTCAATTTTGGGAGACAAAAATTCTTCCTTGGAGTTGCTGGGTCCTTCTTTTTGCAACACAGCAGGAGGTACCTAATGTCTGGCTGTCCCAGTTTTAGTGATGGTAGGACTGACAAGTGGGGTTGAAAAGAAATAGCCAGATTCATCTTTCCTCCAGTGGTTTTACTACCACTGGTGATCCCTGGTAGATGGGTTCCTACTGTTCAAATACAGGAACTTAGAGCCTTAAAAAGAAAGACTATTGTAATGATTGATTGAAGTACATGAAATGTTTTTAGAAATTCATGAGAGTTCATAAAAAAAAATTGTTGGCTACTAGTGTACCAACTCATTATTCTGAAAGCTAGTCAACAAAGTGGGGGAACAAGCATTTATTCTGCTTTTCCTCTATGAGGTGTTTTTCAGGGCAACCAAATGATTATAGATGGAAAGAAGAACTCTAAGTAATAAATGCAGAAAGAAGGATAGAGTTAAAAAATGACTTCAAAATGCTTAAATTTCCCATGTGTGACCAATGGAAGCCTCTAGAAGTCTGGGTTGTTTGACATAACCCCATTCCCCTTTGGTAGCTTCTTTGCTTTCCAGAACAACAAAATCTCCCTGGCTCAACTTGTACATCTCTGCCCCCAACATGGAATTAGTGATTTTTTTTTTTTTTTAATGAGTCTTTGTTCCTTCTAGAGAGGAATGATATTTAGAGGTCACCTCATGGGTGCTGGGGTGCACAGTATTATTCAATCCAGCAGTATGGCATCAGTACATCAAGGATGGACAGAATGAACAGAGTGAGGCAATAAACCACAAGGTCATAGTGATATTTCCAGTTCAGTTCTCAGATTACAGAATTTTTCCTTAACTTTTTTGATTTTATATTTGTATTCCTTTGCTCTTACACTGAAAGTCTTGGTTCTGGATAACAGTATCATAATTAATTATTTGCTTATTCTAATTTATACACAGTCTGAGTAATAAAAATATCACTCAGTAGTATTTTTAGAAAAATGTTTTAAAAACATATCAATATTGAAACTTGAAATAATTTTTGGGTGGTTATGCTACCCACTTGATATACAGTTAAGTTCATTTGTTTCAGTATGTTTTCAATTTTAAGAACTACTTTTTATTTATTTATTTATTTTTAATTTTATTGTTATGTTAATCACCATACATTACATCATTAGTTTTTGATGTAGTGTTCCATGATTCATTGTTTGTGCATAACACCCAGTGCTCCATGCAGAACGTGCCCTCTTTAATACCCATCACCAGGCTAACCCATCCTCTCACCCTCCTCACCTCTAGAACCCTCAGTTTGTTTTTCAGAGTCCATCGTCTCTCATGGTTCGTCTGCCCCTCCGATTTCCCCTCCTTCATTCTGCCCCTCCTGCTATCTTCTTGTTCTTTTTTTTTTTTCTAACATATATTGCATTATTTGTTTCAGAGGTACAGATCTGTGATTCAACAGTCTTGCACAATTCACAGCACTCACCATAGCACACACCCTCCCTAGTGTCTATCACCCAGCCACCCCATCCCTCCCACCCCACCCCCCACTCCAGCAACCCTCAGTTTGTTTCCTGAGATTAAGAATTCCCCATATCAGTGAGGTCATATGATACATGTCTTTCTCTGATCGACTTATTTCGCTCAGCATAACCCCCTCCAGTTCCATCCACATCATTGCAAAAGGCAGGATCTCATTCCTTTTGATGGCTGCATAATATTCCATTGTACATATATACCACTTCTTCTTTATCCATTCATCTGTCGATGGATGTCTTGGCTCTTTCCACATTTTGGCTATTGTGGACATTGCTGCTATAAACATCGGGGTGCACGTACCCCTTCGGATCCCTACATTTGTATCTTTGGGGGTAAATACCCAGTAGTGCAATTGCTGGATCGTATGGTAGCTCTATTTTCAACTTTTTGAGGAACCTCCATACTGTTTTCCAGAGTGGTTGCACCAGCTTGCATTCCCACCAACAGTGTAGGAGGGTTCCCCTAAGAACTACTTTTTAATAATTAGATTTAAGTTGGGGCATTTGAGTGGCTTAGTCGGTTAAGCATCTGACTCTTGATCTCAGTTCAGGTCTTGATCTCAGGGTGATGAGTTCAAGCCCTGCATTGGACTCCATGCTGGGTGTGAAGCCTACTTTAAAATTAGATGTAAGTTTTCAATTATGTTAAATATTCACATGGTTCCAATGTCAAAACTGTAAGACAAGGAATATATGTTTTTATTTTAATTCCAGTTAGTTAACATACAATGTTATATTAGTTTCAGGTTTACAATAGAGTGATTCAACACTTCTGTACATCACCCTGTGTTCATCACAACAAGTGTACTCCTTAATCCCCATCACCTGTTTAACTCATCCCCCCACCCACCTCTCCTCTGGTAACCATCAGGTTGTTATCTATAATTCAGAGTCTTAAAACAAGGTATATTTAAAGAACCTTAGCTTCCCTATCTTTCCCTCCTGCTCTGTTCTTCCTTATAATTAACGATTTGTCTTAGTTTTTGTTTTTCCTTCCATTGTTTCATTCAGAAAATATAAGCAAATGAATGAAAATATTCACCTTCCTTTCTTACTACAAAGGTAACATACTATCAAGACAGTTCTCACCTAGCTTTTTTCACTTGACAGTATTTCCTGGCCTCTGCCCATAGTGTTATATAGCAATCCTCTTCATTTCTTAGTATAGCTGCATGGTTCTCTATGGTGTGGGTATACCATGATTTATTCAATCAGTTCTCTACTGATGGACATCTTGCTCCCTTAGTCTTAATCCTGAGCAGATAACCATCTGAGGAAAATCCATAACAAGGAGAATAAAACAAGAAACATTAACAAGAAAAGGAACCCAGAGAATGAAGCCTATGTAGAGAAAAAAACAAACAAACAACACTATTAATATCTGCAGGGAGATGAGAAAATTTATGTAACCATGAAAAAGAGAATGGGGTATCCCAACAAATCACAGAATAAGAAAGAGCTCTTGGAACAATCAAAGTATGCTATCAGAAATTAAAAAAAAAAAAACTCATTAAGAAGAATCAGAAGATAAAGTTGAGGAAATCTTCCAGCAAAAAAGAAAAAATAAAACTGATTTAAACATCAGGGAAACATATCACAGGGGCCAATCCTGGAAGTTCAATTTTTGAATAACAGGATTTCCAAAAAAAGAGAATGGAGAAAATGAAAGAGAAGAAACAATCCACAAAATTATTCAAGGTCATTTCTCGGAACTAAATTGCTTGAGTATCAAGAATTAAAGAACCCACCCAGTACACAGTGGAATAGATGGATGGGCCTACATGAAAGTACATCATTGTGTAATTTCAAAACACTGGGGAGAAAAAGATTTTTCAGGTTGCCAGAAATTTAAAAGAGGTCACATAAGATGGGTAATTGGATGTGTTCAGATTTTCAACAGCAGTACTGGAAGACAGGGGTCACTGGAGTAATAGTTTCAAAATCTTGAAGGAAAGTAATTTCCAACCTAGAATTTTATACCCAGCCAAACTACATCAAAGGTGAGTTTTTTTCAGACAAGCACAATCTAAAAAAGAATTATCTGACGATGCATAAGACTGAGGGGAAAACCACCCAACAAGGAGTAGCAGCATTATTTAGAGGCAGGAACAGAGCCAACAGAATGATTAGATAGCTAAACTGGTTGCCTCTGAAGAATAAGTCAGGTGGGGGGGGGGACTGCTCTTTTAATTGTGAGAATGTATAATTTTGATAAAAATATTAAAAAATCAGAAAGAGAAGAAACGATTTTAGAAAGAAAGGTACCTGTTTTGAGGTCTGTTTTGAGCTGATGTGATTGTTTTGAGAACCATGATGAAAGATACAGAGGAAGAAGTAGGACAAAAAGATTTTTTTTTTAAGATTTTATTTATTTATTTGACAGAAAGAGACATAGCAAGAGAGGGAACACAAGCAGGGGGAGTGGGAGAGAGAGAAGCAGGCTTCCCGCAGAGCAGGGAGCACTATGCAAGTCTCAATCACAGGACCCTGGGAGCATGACCTGAGCCAAAGGCAGATGCTTAGTGACTGAGCCACCCAGGTGGCCCAGTAGGACAAAAAGATTCTAATAGGCTTGTGAAAACTGGTCAAAGGGTAGTGAAAGTTTAGACGCACCTTCTTAACCTACTGCACCCTCACCAACTTCTTGACTTGCTCTCCTTCATGTAAGAACCTGGAAGTCTTCTGGAAGCAGAGACTCCTTGAAGTTGGCTAAAAAAAAGAGCCATGCTAGAAGAGGTGGCATGGACCTTTCCCAAATATAGAACTGGGGGATATTGAGAAAAAAATTGGAGAAAAGATTTGTCAAGTTTCCTAAAAGTGAAAGGAGGAATGATATCTGGGAAATGGGAAGTGGCTCCAAGTATTTGGAGACTAGAAGTGTTTCCCAAACTTTGCTTTATGTTATCATTACCCGAGGAGCTTTAAAAAATCTCAAAGCCCATGCCATACCCCATACCAATTAAATCAGACTATTTGAGAGTAGGAGTCAGACAACAGGATTTTTAAAAGGCCCTCAGGTGATTCCTATGTGCAGTCAGATGTGGGAACCACTGGAGTGGTCTGTGTGTGAGGAAGTAAGACTGGAAGGGTATGGCAAAAATTGTGAAGATTCTCAAATGCCCAGCTACCTAATTTGATCTGTAGTAGACAATGGGGGTGCCACTGAAGGATTTGAACTGGAAGTGATGCCATGTGACATTTGGGGAAGATTAATGGACAGAAGAAATGGGAGGAGCTGAGATTCTAGAAGCAAAAAGACCACTAGCTAGACCGAAAAGCTGGTTTTTGACTCAGAGTAAGCAGCACAGAGAAGGACACGGGTTGTGTGCATTAGGTGTGTCCATGTGTCATCAATGTGTGACATTGGTGTGACACAACATGACACACCATGTGTCACCTCCCTGCCTCATCGGAAACTGTACTGTCCCTCTCGGGAACCTCTGTGGCATCCTCCTCCCTGCCGCGGGGCTGCCCCGTGTGGTGGCCCTCGATGGGTGAGAGAATTGCCAGGAGCAGTGTAGGCCAAAGCCTTGTCCCAAGAGAGGACTGTGGGCTTTGCTCCCGGATTGGGTCAAATCCCTGGCGTCTGGGAAAGTGATCCCTGTACCAGACAAGCTGGGCGCCGAACCCGAATGGTGGGTGAGAGGCTGTGCGGCCTGTGGCGCCGAAGACCAAAGGCGAAATGGCAGCCTGAGGTCGTCCTAACTGTCCCCAACACTTTCAGTCATCACTGCCCTTCCAGGAGGTTCCCCGCCATTCCACCTGTGGGGAGAAGTTCACTCCTCTGCAAACACATTGAACGCGGCGGTGAGCGTCAAGACATCGGGGGCCTCGCTGGCCTCTTCCCACCTGAATGCCCCGCGTCCACAGAATGGAGGCCTGAGCACACAGTAAGTGCTAGATAGCCAACCAGTGACCACCCGAGGCGACCGCGGAGTGGGGTATAGTATTGGTTGACAGAGGCTGGTGTCTCTAGTTTCTTTGTTGGAGGGGACCGGAGGGAAGAGAAGAGGCGAGCCAGGTCCCTCAGCTAACCGTGTTCTCAGTTTCCCCCACCATCGCGGTGGGCCCAGCCTACGAAATCCCAAGGACCCAAACGTGTCGCAGGGTCGTGTGTGTGCGCTCGGTCCGTCGTGGAAGCCGGCTCGAAGCACTCGTTTTTCAAAGGCGGCCGGGAGCCACCCCATTGGAGCACTCGCATGCCAGATGGGCGACTTCGAAACGCCTCTTGAACACGGTGACAAACACGCCCCCCCACCCAGCGGCGACGTGCACGTGACAGTTTTCGGGCTCTCGCAACTACGTGGAAACTTGGAATAGGGCTGCCGCTGCACACAGCCGGAGCGCCGGGGCCCCGCGCCCCCGCCCCCTCGGCACTGCCCGGGAGCCGCGCCACCGCCAGCAGGGGCCCCGCGCGGCCGCAGCTCCCGCCGCTCCCGCCGCTCCCGCCGCTCCCGCCGCTCCCGCCGCTCCCGCCGCCCGCACCCAGGGCCGCGGCTTTCGGGCTTCCGCGCCTCCCACCGCGCTCTGCCCCCGGGAAGCGGCCCCCGAGGCGGCGGCGGCGGCCCGGGCCATGTGGGACCCGCGGGCATTTAGGTGCGTAGCGGCGCGGGAAACGCGGGGGGCGCCTCCGGCCTGCCGGGCCCCGCGCCTCTTCCCGGCGGGAAGCGGCGGCGCGCGGGAGCTGGCGAACCCCGTGGCGGCGGCCGAGCGATCGTCCCCGTGGGCCCCGCGGGCTCCGCGGTCATCCGGGGGCCGACCCGGGCCTGTTGCGCGGGGGCGCGCGCGAGGGGCGGCTCCGGCCTTCTCGGCCCCGGGGGACGAGGGCAAGCGCTGCGACAGGACTGCGGCGGCGCGCGGCCTGCCCCGTCCCCACCCCGGCACCGAAGCTGCGGCTCCCGGGCCCACCTCCCACCTCCCGCGCGGGACCCCAGTGCAGCTAGCAGGTGGCGATGAGCGGGCCAGCGGACGCGCCCCCGGGGCACGCAGTCGGGCTGGCTGGTCCCGGCTCGGGGAGGGATTTGCGGGAACTTGGACAGCGCTGGCCGCTGCCCGGCCGGAGGAGGTTCGCGATTCCAGCCCCGGGCAGGCCTCGTCCCCAGCCCGCGCGATCGCGAGCTGGGCTGGCCCGAAAGGGGCTGTCCAGTCCTCGATCCTCGGCTAACGGAGTGTAGGGGCGGGGTAGCAGCGGGGCCCCCCAGCTGAGAAGTGGAGGGTTCTGCTTGCGAGCGTTTGCAGTCGTGGGCTCCGAGCGGGTAGGCTGTGCGGCGCACTCCGCCCCCCTCTCCGCGCTCCCCCCGCCCCGGGAGTCCCGCAGCCCCGCTGGAATAGCGCCTCTCTTTCGGTGTGCAGCGCGGGCCAGCTCTGCTCCCAGCTGGAGGCGTTTCCGCGAGCCTGCGAGCTTTCGTGCTTCCCAGGGACAATTTCTAGGGAGATGTGCAGTTTGAAAAATTGAAGAGAAAATTTTTGAAAAGAGGGGGAGAGAAGGGGGCTTCTGAGGTTTCTAGAACCCAGCCCAGTTGCTGTTGGCCCAGTCAATCCTTAGGCGGGGAGAAAGAGCTGGGAGCAAAGGGTCCTGCATTCCCAGTGACCAGGTTCTCCCCGGCTGCCTGGTGTTGAGCCTCCCCGGTGCCAGGCACCTTTTTGAGGCAAAACTTTTACCCGGATGGCTTGGTCTTTTGTTGAGCATCCTGTTTTGTGCCTTAATGAAAGTACTACCTTGTAAGAGAGTCAGAAGTTTGTTTTAACTGTTTTCCAGTCTGGTCTGTTTTGTAGAATTGCAGGATGGGCCTTTGAGTTCGAAGTAACATTTGCTGTTCTTGCATCCTCCGCAAGGGCTGGAGGTAGGATAGGTGTGTGTGGCATTCACCCCCAGAGTAGGATCCCACTGCCTCAGGATGTGGGTTTCTTCGTCTTTTTTTTTTTTTTTTAACCAAGCCCACAATAGAGACCCACACCTACCCACATAAGTATAAAATTGCAACAAGGGCTTTACAGTATATTTATTCTCTCTACAGGATGGCACATTCTATTAGAATCTATAGAATCTAATAGAATCTGTAGAATATTCTATTCTATTTTCTGTTGTTTAAAAAAACTAGTCATAATCCATGAACTTGATTTTGTGTTCGACTAATCAGTTTTAGGTGGCAACTGCAAGCTTTCTTTGGGACACCCCAAGAAAGGCTGAGGAGAACATCAGCATTTCACTGAGGAAGCAACTTTGGAAGGGGGGGAGTTGGTGTAGGAGAGATGAAGGAGGCTGAAGTTCGTACCAGATTAAGGAAATTCATGCTTGGGTAATAAGAATACCGTAGGAATGACTGTGTGGTTCCCACCAGTAGCATCTACAGACGCAGACCGAGGGATGCTTCTGGTTAATCTAGGTCCGTCTGTCTGTCCACACAGAGCTAGCTGGCCGCCTGCCATGGAGGCCAGTGGGGCCTTGTAGAAGTTTTGGAGAGATAGTGACATAATGGCTCCTTGGCATTAGGCCTTTTTTGGGGTGGTGCAGGAAGTAGGAAGGCAGGTGCTGCACAGCTGGCCACAGACTCTGGATTCATGAATTCAGAAGAGGATTCTTAAAGTCTCTGCTCAGAATTCCACAGCAGCAGTGTTAGGAGCAGGGCCGTGAACATTTTATAGATGGAGAAACTGTAGCCCATCACCCAGTAGTCATTAGCTAATTAAGGGTACCTCTGGGATTGGACATCCACTGTCTTGCTTTTCCAGCCCATGGCTCTCAGGGACCAAATAGAGACTTTGCCCTTGTGGAATTCTCAAACTTCTCTTTGCTGGTTAGTTCTGTTTTCCTGGGTTGCTGCCAAAGGCCCATTTCTATGGCATATACCTTCTTACTGTTTTATTTTTGTTTCTTGGGATGGTGATTCTTTCCCCCCCCTTCTTTTTGCTTAGGTTTCCCCTGCATGTGCTAGACTCAGGAAATGATTTTTGGCAGTAAATTGTGACAATTATAAGGTTCACCCTCATTTATTTTTTACTTATTTTTAAAAGATTTATTTATTTATTTTAGAGAGCGAGAGAGAGCAGGGGGCAGGGGCAGAGGGAGAGAGAATCTCAAGCGGACTCCTCGCCGAGAGCCAGCCTGTCCCAGGGCTCAATCTCACGACTCTGAGATCACAACTTGAGCCAAAATCAAGAGCCTGACGCTTAACTGACTGAGCCACCCAGGTGCCCCAAGGTTCCCCCTCATTTATTTCCCATCTCCCAGGATCACTGCCCCTCCCCCTTTTTCAGGTTTACAGCTGCTGACTTTATTATTATTATTATTTTATTATTATTATTTTACTTTAGGTTCACTTAAGGTGTGGCCCCATCTTTCATCTCAATGTCTTAGCTGTCACTGGGAAAATGTCACAAACAGTCTTCTGGACTATTGTACCACCTTCCTTTTATCCTCTCTAGACACCAAAGATAAATGCTGTAAAAATCATTTTACGTATATGCTTTTTCGTCAAAACATTTGGTGAACATCTACCATATCCTTGTCACTATTTTAAGGGCTAGCTTATATTTTGACATTTATCATATGCCACTCATATAGCCTCATTAACTGTCAATTAAGATTTGAAATTGTATTGAAGGTGGAGGCCATGTCTTAGATATCTGTGAATCCTTTTCTGTTCATAGAATGGGTAAGAGCATTTTGTACATATGGGTGTTAAGAGTTAATTGAATGATGGAAAACAAAAATAAATGAAAGTCTTTTCTCCAGAGTGAGGTATGCAAAGTCAGATCAGTTATGCTGTTTTTGTTTTTTAAATTTTCTATTTAATTAATGTATACCCCCTTCACCCATTTCTCCCATCCTCCTTACCCCACCTCTGGCAACCGCCATTCTGTTCTCTGTATCTATGAGCTTTTTTTTTTTTTTTAAAGATTCCACATATAAGAGAGATCATACAGTACTGCAGATTTTTTTAGTAGCCACAGTGGAGCCTGGAGGTCCCGTGTTTGAGGAGGGTAAAGCGATCCCGTGGATGTTTTTAAGAACTGAAGTGGAGGTTGGGGTGTGGGCCTCCGGCCATTGTCAAGAGAGTGGCATTATTTCACTTGACCTTGAGGAATAAGCTCTCCTTTGCCTTTCCAGCTGGGGAAGAGGAGCTGACATTGGCTTGCCTCTGGTTTTCCAGTCAATGACACAGCCGAGTATGGCCTTATGGCTTTGGTAACAAGCTTCCTTGGAGTGCAGCCTGAAGTTCTTATGGCCATCAAATCCTTGTTATAAGAAATCTTTACAAGAAAGAGGAAATAGGGGAAATGGACAATTTCCTTAGCCAAGATGACACTTCGAGTTACGGCAGAGACTGATGGTGGGGACAGTGGCAGTGGTGGGGGCAAACATTCAGGTTGAAACTTAAAAAGTATTGAACCAGGTAAACAGACATCTTGGGACCCCAAAATGTCATGGTGCCCAAACCGAGAGCAGTGTTCTTCTTTTGGTCAACATGGTTGTCCATTCTGCCTGACCAGGCATTTTTCTTGGTCTCAACATTCATACGTAAAGCATTGCCTTGTTTCCTTGTTTTTATTGAATATCTGGAAGGGTGAATGAGCTTTACCTGTGATACCTTGGACCCAGTTTACCTGCACTGACTCCATCTTTTGCCTTGTCTGTATCAGTGCCCACCTGCACTCACCATGATGTGTTTACCTGAGCTCTTATGAGCCTGGCAAGCTGGTGGGACCCTCTGTCTGTCAGAGGCAGGCTGGGTCTGAATTTGGCTCTGTCTGTGTTTGACGTTCCAACACCACTTAGACTGAGATGTTTTTATTTTGAAGCACTGGGTCCTCCTATCA
Organism: Phoca vitulina; assembly: GCF_004348235.1. Taxonomy (NCBI): domain Eukaryota; kingdom Metazoa; phylum Chordata; class Mammalia; order Carnivora; family Phocidae; genus Phoca; species Phoca vitulina. The sequence continues at coordinate 47,007,688 of NW_022589713.1, forward strand.
GTGGGGTAGCATTTGGAAAGGGAACAAGATTGCTAGCCCTGGAAAATGCTGATGATATTTTGGGGGAAACCAAGCCAGCACTACACAACGTAGAAAATATAGAGAATTATAGTGCCATACTGGGCGAGTTGATTGCCGGTGTAAGAATACTTGGCTCACAGCCCTGAATGGGAATGAGCTTCATACCCAGCTGTAGCCTCCAGGGTGCTCTCCTTTGGTCACCTTTGGGCCAGCTCATCCTCTGCCCTTTGGGGTCCACTCTCCCTGGAGGCTCAAAAATTGGTAATTTTGAGGACTCACTCAAGTCTAAACTTATTGGCCAGGGACTAAGGGTCCTTATACTCTGGCCCTTAGACTTCCCTCTGATAGGCCCTTTCTTCTCCCCTCAGGGTCTTACCTATTCTCACCTCTTTTTGCTCTTCATTGTCCAAGTCAGTTCTCCTCATATACTGAGGCCCCTGCATTGGCCTATGGAGGATGTAAAGATAGGAGCCGGGAGGTGCTTCTGGTGGTGGTAGAGCAGAGTTAATGCCAGGCAGACCTGTGAGAAAGCGTCCATGGAGATGTAGACAAACACTCTAAGACAGTTGCTAGCTCCTGAATCCTTCTCAGGAGGAAGTAGGGGAGGTGAGTGTTGAACCATGCCTGGGCCGATGAAGAGAACTTCCAGTGGGCAGATTGAGAGGTGCCAGCGGGGAGAGAGGGACAGTCCAGGTAAAAGAAACAGCTTCTTAATCAAGAATAACAGTGAGCAAAAGGGCTTAGACTCTAAATATCAATATAATAATAGTAATAATAATAATAACAGTTGACCTTGAGCCGGGCTTTATGCTGGGTGTGTTTCAGATATTCTCTTATGTAATTGTTATGGAAGTACTATGAACAATCCCTGTTTTACAGATGTCCCTGCACCAGAATGTAAGCTTCTGGGCAGCAGTGTTTTGATCGGTTGTGCTCATCCATATATCTCAGGCATCCAGCAGCTTTGCAGCACATATTAAGCATTCAACGAATGTGTGTTGACTGAGGAAACAGAGAGTCCAGTCCTATAGGTGATGCTGTCCCTGTTTTCCAGGAAGGAAACAGGCCTAGGCTTACATGGCCTGGAAGAGGTAAAGTGTGACTCTGATCTCATGTTTTTGACCTTTCTCATACAAGGACACACCCATAACCTTATATTCTCCTTCTGGCATTAGCTCCAGCACTGCAGAGGCATATGAGAGGGAGGGAGCCAGAAGAATTTGGGGTTATGTGGCTACAACATGGCAGGCACATAGGGTTGGAGAATACTGGAAAGCTAAGATGAAGGGGGTGTGTGTGTGTGTGTGTGTGTGTGTGTGTGTGTGTGTGTGTAGGACTTAGAATGGGATTCTGAGCTATTTAGACTAAATGGGATTAGGAGCCATGGAAAGTGTGTGTGTGTGTGTGTGTGTGTGTAACTCTGTGTTTTATTTAGAGGGCTGAGGCTGTGGATGAATAATTGTTCAGGCTGGCCAAAGTTCATCCTTTTTAAAGGCCAAGTTCAAGTTCTCAGTGTTTCAGGAATCTGTCAGCGGTGTTAGAGCTGAGGCTAGAACTCAGGTCCTCCCAGCACTGCTAAGGGACCTCCCTTCACTGGGTGTGCCTTTCAAGGTCCCTGCCTGGGGGAGACTGTTTTGTTTATGGGGAGCTCCTGGGCACCTGTGGACCCTCCCCAGGCTGCAGTGGATGGTGTTTTAGTCCTCTGCAGGGTTTGTCTTGCCTTCCAGATTGAGGGGGAAGCAGACTGCTGTGGTTTTGAGGGTGGGAGTTGGAATGGGGGCCATTAAGTAGCATTTAAATGATTAAAGAGAGGCTCGGGGGTGGATCTGGAGGAGAAGATGACAGGGCTGCTGGTAACCAAACTCCAAATTCTCCTTTGAATGAATGAGAAAGCACCTTTCTTCAAGGGCTGTCATAGGAGGGCCTTGCATCCTCCTTGGGCGCTGCCCCTGACTTCACAACCATCTGTAGCTCCTGGGTGCTCCAACGGAGAGTGGAAAAGCTAACTGAGGGGAATGTGGCAGTTGTTGGGCAGCCCGGATTTAGCACAGACACTGAGTCCAGATTTGTGAGCAACCTGTGTTGGCTGATGCTTACCTTCCTCATCTGTCTTGAGACAGAGTATGGAATGCTCATTTTTCAGTTTCCTTCAGGTTTGCTTTTGTAGAGACTTTATTATTTTTTTTTAAGATTTTATTCTTAAGTAATCTCTACACCCAACGTGGGGCTCGAACTTACAACTGAGATAGGGAGTTACCCGCTCTACCAACTGAGCCAGCCAGGTGCCCCTGGATTTGATTTTAATTTTGAAGGCCATCCTTTCTGTTTTCCCCAAACACCCTCACCCTTTCTGCATCCATCTTCTCCAAAGAGTTGTGAACAGTTGGTATCAGACTTGGGTTTGTACCTTGCTTGGAGAAGTCCTTTCACCTTGATGAAGCTGTTTCCTGACCTGTACTATTGGGGTAATAATTATACCTCCCTCACTAGCATTGTTAAGGATGTTCCATGAGAAAATGCCCAAGAAGGGCTTAGCACAGGACCTGGCACATAGTAAGTGCTCAGTAAATTTCAGCTGTGATTACACAGCTGCCTCGGACTACTCTCATTCAAATAGCAAAATGGAAGGATGCTAGTCTGTGCACACACTGAGGAGAAATCATGCCCATCCCCGGCTCCCAGCTGGGAGGGAGGTCAAGTGATCGGGACTCCACTTCAGAACTAGGAGTTATAATTGATCTGTCTTTGCCCTTAGCGATATATTTCTTGAGTACCTTCCGGGGACCTGGCGTAATTTTAGGAATTTGGAATGTCTACTCTCAAAGCTCATACTATCTGCACACCGTCCAGGCCTACAATGTACTCTAAGGTTCTTGGCTCATCCTTTTGCAAGAAGGCATTCTTTAGTCTGAGCTTACATTCTTCCTCCCCCTCTTTTTTTTTTTGGTGAGTTAAAAATTTCTTCTTTTGTGAAATTCTGGGGGCAGTAGATGGTACACCTTTAAAAATTTTTTTTAAATTAAAAAAAATTCAAAGTAAACTATGCCCAACATGGGGCTTGAAATCACGACTCTGGGATCAAGAGTCACATGCTCTAGTGACTGAACCGGCCAGGTCTTCCCTGATGGTACACTTTTAAAAAAATGCTCTTATTTGGCAAAATAAAGAGTTGGCAACTCTTTCTCTCTCTCTCTCTCTCTTTTTTTTTTTGTTTAGAGTGTGCATGAGTAGGGGGGAGGGGCAGAGGAGGAGGGAGGTTGAATCTCAAGCTGAGCATGGAGCCTGGTGCAGGGCTCTATCTCAAGACCCTGAGATCATGACCTGAGCGGAAATCAAGAGTTGGAGGCTTAACCGACTGAGCCACCCAGGCCCCCTGGTACCCTTCAGTTTCTTTTCTCTGTGTGTAAATGTTTCTGTTTGTCAGTTCCAGAAGTCTAGGAACCACTGATCTATAGGATTATTCTTTGCTTTCAGTTCTTCTGAATCTCCAGGAATATAATTTCACATGGGAATATATGGCCCTGTGTGCTGTCTGTTGAATTTTCAACAGGTGCTTATAAATTTGTTTTCCCCAAGTAGCTGACAGCTTTGGCAGATTTTGGTTGGACTTATCTGGTTGTTTCTGGTTTGTCCTTTATGCGGTTGACTTTTATTAAATTTGTGTCCTTTTCCAAGGGAGCAGCTGACATTCTTGGCTTTCCAGGAGATGGTCAGAAATCTGAAACCAGGAGTGAAATTGTCTAGTTCGAATTAAACTCCAGAACCTTTCTTCCTTTCCCATTTCTCTAGCTTAATCTGATGAGTAAAGAAATAGCCAGAAAGTCATTTATTCATTTAACAATGCTGAGCCCTTGGTTGCAGACATAAGACTCAGTAAGACTTAGTTTCTCCCTTAAGAGTTTAGTCTACTGGGGAAAGCAGAAAAACCTAGCACTGGGTGTGAAGCATAAAGGCTAGGTGGGAGATACATGTCGAGAGGAGTAGATAGATTGTAACTCAAGGTGTTAAACTGTATGAAAGCTGCACACAGGGTCTGAAACCTTTGGGAACTTTCATGGAAATGATGCCTGAGAGGAGGTAGAATGGGAGATCCTGGAGGCTTTTAACCGCCCCCCCCCCCCCCCCACAGCATGCGGTCTGATGGATTTGGGGACCATCTCACCAGTGATGGTGAGGAGGCTGAGCTGGAGCTGGGTGAGGCTGGGGCAAGGGAGGATCACAAGGCAGATAATGTAGTAACCCAGGCCAGTGGGGAAGATGTCTCTAGAGGGTGTGTACAAACCGGACTTGGGGACAGCTGTCTGAGGCCTGGGTGCCTCTTAGGGATGATGAAGCTGAGGGAGAGGTGGGGAGAGGTTGCCTTGTCTTCAGCCTGTTGTTTCCTGGTTAGGGCACTTCCGGTGTTTGTGTTCGGATGCACAAGTTGATTTTTGGCCCAAATCTTTGGTGTGCAACTGGGAATGGCACATAGGATTCGTTTGGGGCATGGATGTGTGCCACCTAGAGTGAATGTTGGGGGAAGGATTCTGAGGATTTGTCAGGCCCTGAAGGAAGGACTACTGTGATTGGAGATGTCTGGGGTGGGGTGGGGCAGGACACCCCTGATAGAAATCTTTGTCTAATGTGAACCTGCAGAGAGGGATGAAATGGCAAGCCGCTCTCATTTCCTCCCTTTCTAGTGAATGCAACTAAAAACTCAAATTGTTTAGGTAAAAGGGGGAAAGTTCTAGAAGGCTGCTGATGTCTCTAGTAACTTGGGAAGGGGTAGGGAAGGAGCTGGGCCTCAGAGGCAGGGGAATGTGGAGGGAGCCCCTCTTTCTGCTCTCTCTGGGTGTAGGTATTGTGATCTCTCAGCCCAGAGTGGCTTCTTCTCAGGGTGGGGGGTAAGGCTGTGGCCCTCTGGAGCCTCCTGCGTCAGCTGCCACTACCAGAAGAGGCTCTTCCCGAAGTTCTGATTCAAAAGTCCCAGGGAAGCGTTCTGTCAGGGAATTCTGGCCCATAGGTCTGGCACATACAGCATGTGGGAGGCCCTGGGACCTGCCTCTTGCACCTCAGACCTCCCCTCAGTAGGCCTCTGTGGTGAGCCAAGCAGCCATTCCAGAGCATGCTCACCCTGGTGACTGTCCACCTGACAAGAGTTTATTAGGGCCTGTAAGCAGGAAGTGGACCCTTCTTTTCAAAGGAACAATCCCAGTAGAGAAAGCTTGGGGCCATTTTCAGATGCTACAGTGCTGACCCCCTCCGACTCCTCATCCAAGGAAGGCCTGGAAGCTCAGATTTTCTCAGCTGTAGCGGTTTAACTGACTGTTAATTTCAGGGAACCCCTGTGGAAACAGGCCAATACTAGGACTGTGTTTTTTACCAAATATTTTCTCTTTGCTGGGTAAACAAAGCAAAGGTTCTGTAAATGTTGCAGGGATTACACTCAAATAACCTACAGAGGTCGTCACGGCCAGTACCATTAACCCAAACCTTTGCAGACCAGGGGCAAGACCTGGCTTCTGGTCCTGGCTTTCCCGCCCATCCACAGTGCTGTGGACCAGAGCCCCGGGGCGGAGGCTGGGAAGTCAGCCCGGGTTTCAGCTCTGGTGCTCGCTACGGTGTGACCATGGTCGGGCCCCCGAATCTTTGAGCCTTGGCTTCCTTGCTCCAGAAATTTTAGTCCAACCATCTCACTTTATTAAGTCCTTTCTATGTATATGATTCTGTGAGCATATTCAGAGAGGTGTCATCTTCGTTTCCTAGGGCTGCAATAACCACTTACCACAACCTGTGTGACTTACCTCAACAGAAGTTCATTCTATCATGGTTCGGGAATGTTCTCCCCATTCCCAGACCTACACCCCAAAGATCACCACTCTTGTTCGCCTCTTAAGGCCTTCCAGAAATTCTCCCGGTAGGTTAAGTGTACACACACACACACACACACACACCCTTAAGCTCTCCAAGTACCTCTACAAATTGGTCTCCAGATTGCTTTATTCACCTTCATTGTGCATCTTGACATGGCTTCCTCTTACTTAGATCAGCTCATGGTTTTAACAATTGTATCGTGTTCTGCACTCAGCTGTACTTTTCTTTGTATAAAGGTCTCCACTTACTGGACTTTGGATTTGTATCACACTTCTGCTTTCACAAAAGACGAGGCAGTTAATATCCTCATGTACGTGAAAGAAATATGTTTGTAGAATACATTCCCATTTAGCTAACTAGCTGTGAGGAAGTGTGTGCATTTTTTTCCGTAGACAGACCCCCCCCGCCCCCCGCCCCTTTACCCGGCCATCAGTTCTATGTGAGTGACTCTCCACCCATCATCTCGCCGACTCACAGTGTTTTGGGGGCTTTTTGATGTACAGAGGTTTTTAATTTTTAATGAATTATTGTCTATGGTTTCTGCTTTTGCAATCATAAGAATGGCCTTCTTGAGTGTGAAGATTACATAGTGTTTTTCATTGCATTAAAACTTCTTTGAATTTATCTAATTCAAGAATCCAAAAATATAAAACGTTCCCATGGAAAGGAGAGAGTAGGTCTCCCTCCTCTGCCCTCTGCCCCATCCCCCAATAAAGGTAAATAATTTTATTTCTGGTGGATCCTTCCAGAACTTCTTTATGCATATGTAGGCAAATGCGAATATAAATTCTTATTCAACTCTTCCCTGTTTTTTTTAACTTGTACAAAAGGTAACGTGATATACACACTATTCTGCATTTGCTTTTTTCAAATATATTTGGAGATTATCCCAGATCAGTACATAGAAAGCATCTTCATTCTTTGTTTTTCTTTCTTACTTTTGTAAGGCTTTGTTATGGGGCCTGCACTATAATTTATTAAACTAGTCTCCTGTTAATGGGCATTAATGCTCGTCCTACTCTTTTATAGTTACAACTTGACAAGTGAATAATCTTGTATATTTTCCATTTCCGGTGTGTGCAATCCATCTGTAAGATTGGTTTCCAGAAATGGAATTGCTGGGTCAAAGGCTCTATGTATGTGTCACTTGGTTCAGTATTCCCAAATTTCCTCCTAGAGCAGTTGCAGATGATCTAAAATTTGTACCTATATTTTCTCTTACTACCTTTATGGTCTCTTTTTCTCAATGATTTTTTAAAAAGTGAGATATTTGCATGTAATAAAAGGTGCAGATTTTAAGTGTACTGTTCGATGAGCTTTAGTATAGAACATTTCCATTCCCCCCAAAAGTGCAGTCATTCCCCTTTCCAGTCAATAGCCCTCCCTCCCTAGGAAACCACAGTTCTGCTTTCTGAGATTTGCCAGTTCTAGAACTTCATTCAAGCCGAACCACACAGTAGACATTCTTTTGAGTCTGGCTTCTTTTGCTCATCATACTATTTTTGAGGTTCTGTATGTTGCTGTGCATTTTATTACACAATTTGTATTGGTTTTCTGTTCCTGCTATAACAAATGACCACAGACTTAGTGGCCACATAAATGAATTTTGTCACGGTCGGGAGGTCAGAAGTCTGGGTTAACTTGGCAGGTTCCACAAGGCTGAAGTTAAGGTGTTGGCTGGTTGGGCTCTTACCGGGTGGGTCTGCAAAGAGCGCCTTCTAGGCTTATTCACATTGCTGGCAGGATCCAGCTCCTTGCAGCTATAGCGTTGAGGGCCCTGGGCCCTTACTGACTGTTACCCAGGGGCCTCTCTTGGGTTCCAGGGCCACCTGCCTTCCTTCTGACGTTGCCTCCTCTCCATCGTCGAGGCAGTCAGTGACGAGTCTGGGTTTTCTCTTGTTTCACATTTTCTGCTGCATCTCTCCTGCCTTCTTCTGGCATCTTCTTGACTCTAGCCAGAGAAGGTTTTCTGCTTTTAAGTGTTCCTATGATCTGACTGTGCTCTCCCAGGTAATCCAGGATGATATCCTTGTCTAAAGGCCTATAATCTTAATACATCTACAGAGTCCCTCTTTGCATTCACAGGTTCTGGGTTTGGGGTATGGACGTTTTTGGCAGGGGTGTGTGTGTCTCCTGTTCGGCCTATCACATGGCACCAGTTAGAAATTTAACTTCTTTTCCAGATATACAGCCCGTTGTACCAAACCGATTCATTCTTTTCCTATTAAAAAGCCATCTTTATCACACGTGGAATTCTTTCATAGTATATATTTGTTTCTGGGTATTCTATTTTGTTTTGCTGGTCTGCCTACTCTCACGTTAGTATCATCCTTTAAAAATTAGATAAGTTCTATAAAAACACTTTATTTATTTTTTAAAAAGATTTTTATTTATTTATTAGAGAGAGCGAGAGTGAGAGAGCACAGCAGGGGGAGCAGCAGGGAGAGAGAGAGGGAGAAGCAGGCTCCCCACTGAGCAGGGAACCCAATGTGGGGCTCAATCCCAGGACCCTGGGATCATGACCTGAGCTGAAGGAAGACGCTTAACTGACTGAGCCACCCAGGTGCCCCTATAAAAACATTTTAAAGTGGTAGAGAAAATTTTCTCTAGATACTTCCTTTTTTCCCCCTATAGAATATATTTCTACCTGGTATATCCCTGATAGTCACAGGGGATCCATCCTCAGGCTTTTGTGTATTTCCCCAAATTGTGTACTTCACAGAGCATATACTTCACCCCATTTGATTCAGTGTCATCAGAATGGCTATCCTCAGGGGCTAGGCTGTGTGTGTGTGTAGAGAAGATAATTCAACATTACATGTGTTTGTTTGAAGTCGGAGCTTCTATTTCTGTAATGCAAGGTAAGGTTTGACTAAAAGCTTTGGTGTTGACTTTCCCTGCGCTTTCCTCCCGTGGAGTCTGTCTGCCTCCTGACTTGGTCTTACAGTGGCCCATTTCTCTCCATCCTACCCACAGCCAGCATTGATGCAGTTAGTTCTTAATCCCCCGCTCAAAACCCTTTAGCTCTGTGCTGTCCAGCATGGCAGCCGTTGTATACATTAAAGTCAGTGAAAATTAAATAAAAGAAACAATTCAGTTCTTCAGCTGGACCAGCTGTATTTCAAAGGTGTCATAGCCACCTGTGGCTAGTGGCTCTTGTATTGGCCAGTACAGAACAGAACATCCCCATCATCACAGGAAGTTGTAATGGACACTGCTGCTTTCCCAACTGCATTTAAGATGAATTCTAGGACCCTCAGATGGCCTCCACGGTCCCAGGTTGTCCAGCCCTTGGCAGCCATTACCTCCTCCCCAGCCTTACTTCTGTCCCCTACCCCATGGCAGGCTGGTGAGACAGCTGAGGGGGGCCAACACAATGGTCTGGTCTTTCTTTTTCTATTTAAAACACCCAGGTAGGAAAAGCTTGGGCCCAGCACTTCATACTTTTCCACAGGCCTTTTGAAAAAATGTGAGTGAGTTTCGTAAGAAAATCTCTACTCTTCTTCCTCATTTGCACCCTTTCCTTCCGGAAAAAAGAAAGGCAAAGAAAACTAATTGGAGTCCCCAGAATGAGTTCTGACTTTGGACTTTCTTTCTTTCTTCCTTCCTTCTTCTTCTTTTTTTTTTTTTAAGTAGGCACCATGCCTAGCACAGAGCCCAGCATGGGGCTTGAACTCACAACCCTGAGATCAAGACCTGAGCTGAAGCCAAGAGTCAGATGCGTAACTGGCTGAGCCACCCAGGTGCCTCCTGACTTTGGATTTTTATCCGGGACCGTTTGTGGCCGCCTTCTCTCCTGTGGAGAGTAGGAAGGAGTCAGTTTTAAGAACCGTTCTCCCTGGCCTCAGTTTGGAACTCTCTTTATCCCCAGCATTCCAAATTTCATCTTAGATCATTGGCTGGTTTTGGGGTCTTTTGAAAAGATTTTAATAAAAAAGGGGAAAAAAAACCCAAAACAAGAAAAGTGAATTTTCTATCAAGATTTCGAGTAGCATGCAGATAATGTATGAAAGTGAAGCCTCCCTCTGCCCATTTTAGTGGCCTCAAGCCCACCCCTGTTTGCAGGTTTCACTCTATTCCTGTAAGTCAGTTACAGAATTTCATGTGTTTATACACAAGTAATAAAAGCCACAACAACCTGGATCTGTTCTGTTTCAGATTTGCTTGTTTCGAAATCTACTGAGTGCATTTGTATTTTTCTTGCTTCTAACTTCCTTGGGTCTAACTAGGCAGCCCATGACACCTCCCCACAAAAGGACCCTGAATTCTGATAGGGACACAGTGAGAGTGTGAAACTGCTTTCATACCACCAGCAAAACTGGAAGTGAGTGCTGGGTGTCAGCCAAATCATCACATGCCTGGGGGATTGACTGGGTGCTGACCTTTGAGCCTTTGTATAGCTTAAAGTCACACCACCTGGGTTTGGATTCTAGCGCCACCACCTTCTAGGTAACTGTGGCAAGTAGCCCCAGATTCCCTGTATGTCAAATGGGGACGATCATGACTACCTCATGGGCTTTCTTGTAAGGATAGAATGGCATGATTGACATAAAGCACATAGTAGGTGCTCAGTACCTATTAGCCATCAAGCACATTGTCATTACCACTTGTATTCAACAATTTCATCTTATAAACAGATGGTCCAGTTGTTAAAAAAAAAAAAAGTTTCAACAACTGAGCCCTCTGTGTTCTAAGGAAGAGATGTAAAACATTCTTCTCTATAATGAGAATGTGACGGCCAATAAATCCTATTAAGAAGCAAAAAGCCTTCTGGGTGGTTGGCAATCCCCCTATTTCCTGTGACGTGATTTTACCAAGAAAAAGCGGAAACAAGCGAAGGAACACTTTTGATATTTCCTCACTTAGCATTAAGAGCTCACTCTTGGTGTCTAGAGGAGTATGAAAAAAAACCCAAATTCTGACATGAATAGTTTTTATTGTATTTGTAAATACAGTGGAAATGTTTTGCTTTTGAATTCTTCAATTAAGCCCTTAAAGAGTCTCATTTTAATAACATTTATGTTCTGATTATTAATGTTGTATGTTGTAGAGCAGTTGAAAATTCAGAAAAGCACAAGAAGGAAAATTAAAACCCTGCCTCATCTTTTTTTTAAGGCTTTTCTTTTTAAGATTATTTATTTATTTATTTATTTGAGAGAGAGAGAGAGAGAGAGAGAGTGAGAGAGGAGAGCACAAGCAGGAGAGGGAGAAGCAGACTCCTAGCTGAGTAGGGAACCTGATGCGGGGCTCGATCCCAGCATCCTGGGATCATGACTGAGCCACCCAGGCGCCCCCAAACCCTGCCTAATCCTAATGGTGTGGCTGTTAGTTAACATTTTGGCATATTTTCAATATATTATATGTGTTTAGAATTCAATTTGGGGGGTGCTTAGGTGGCTCAGTTGGTTAAGCATCTGCCTTTGGCTCAGGTCTTGATCTGGGGGTCCTGGGATTGAGCCCCGCATTGGGCTCCCTGCTCAGTGGGGAGTCTGCTTCTCCCTCTCCCTCTGCCCCCACCCCCCACTTGTGTTCTCTCTCTCCCTCACTCTCTCAAGTAAATAAATAAAATCTTGAAAAAAATTCAATTTGGGATTATACACCTATTTATGTAGACTGTATTTTTCATTTACTAACTTAGCCAATCATTAAATATTCTTTTACAACATGATTTTTGAAATAACTGTGTGGTGTTCTACCATATGGATATTCTATAACTGATTCAAATCCATTACGAGTTATAGGACATTTAGGGTTATTTATACTTTTTCACTGTGGCAAACATCCATGAGACTAAATCTAACCATGATGTAGTATATTTCCCCTGTAAGCAACATGATGTAGTGTATTTCCCCGTAAGCCCCCAACATTTGGGGTCATTTTTTAAAGTATTTTTCAGTGATACCTTGTTGTTGTAATTCTTCATTTCTTTGCTCATCAGTGAGGGCCATCCTGTTTATCTGCTCTCCATATACTTAGAAATTACTTGTATTCCTGTGTGAATTGTGTGTTTAGGGCCTTACACATTTGGGACAAATTCATGGCCTTTTCTTGCAGTGGAAAGGTATTTCTAAAAGAGGCATATTGGGGTGCTAGGCTGGCTCAGATGGTAGAGTTTGAGACTCTTGACCTTGGGGTCATGAGTTCAAGCCATACCTTGAACATAGAGATTACTTCATAAAAAAATTAAAAGAGGCATATTATTTTTTTAATAGATTTTATTTATTCATTTATTTGAGAGAGAAAGAGAGCACAAGCAGGGGGAACGGCAGAGGGAGAGGGAGAAGCAGGTTCCCCGCTGAGCAGGGAACCCAAAAGAGGCATATTAATCTTTGTCAGTTGTTAATGGTGATTTCTTTATCCTAGTTGTCTGGTCATGGCCAGTGTAAAAAACTGGACAGATAGCTGACAATACTCAGAAGAGAAACATGTTTATATCTGTAGTCAATCAACTCTTGAACAGTTTTTCATGTTCAACTCAGTCATCTCTGTGTAAATTTGAGTCATGGAATTGAGAGATTATTTAATGGAAAGTATAGGTGCAATTTTGTACTCTCACTTGTTTAGGAACCATGAGCCTCATTCAGATTCAGCTCTGGCTGAAGAATGCAGTGCTGTTCCAAAACCCCATCCTTGGTAAGCTCATATGGGTTTAAAATAGGCCGCCACTTATATCTGCTTGGATATGCTTCCCCTGTCCCAAACCCCTCACCAAGATTTGAAATGATAAAAATAATATGAATCATTAGCTAAGATCAATAATACCCCCCCCCGGGCAGATTGTGTGACACCCCCCCCCCCCAACACACTCCCAGGTACATGGCCTATGCAAACACCTGAATTGTCCTTGCTCGTATTTCAGACTCCCCTTCCTACTGCCACCCTGGGAGGAGGAGATCCTAAGGGACATCTCTTCTGAGTCCCACCTTTTCTCTGCCTCCTTGGCGGCTGCTTCTCCAGGCTTCCCTAGATGCTCTCCTTTCTATTACCTTTGTCCAGCAAACACTCCTGGGCTCCACGGGCAGGTAGGGCTCCAGTCACTTGTCTCCGACTCCCCAGGCTACCCCAGACAGAGTCAGTAACAGGCAACCTTCTGGGTCCGGCCTTCACATCTGTTACACCACAAATATTTAAGCACCGGTTATATGCTAGTCTGTGGGGCTACAAAAAGAATAAGACAAAAGTCGTGACCTGCAAGAAGTAATCTGAGGGACAAATACTCTGAGGCTTATTTTAATAAGTGTTTTAGGCAGGGAGGAGGGTGGGAGAGGCGGTGGTTGTGGCCCTGCGACCTAGCCCCTTGTGTATGGAGGCCTTTAGAACTGCCCTTCCGCTCCCTTTTCCCCCTCCCAAGAGAATGAAAGGACTGCCCACTGAGTTTGCTTGTACCGATAGGCGGTGTGGTGCAGTGGTCAAGAGCAGAAACTTGGACGTGAGGTCAGAACCGGGGAATGCCATTAGCAGATGCTTGGGCAAAGTGACTTGAACCTCCGGGAGCCTCAGTTTCCTCATCTGAACAGTGGGGACCGTGCCTCCTTATGGGCCGTAGCGGTGGGTAAATGAGAAAGGAACAATAGTGCCCGTTTGGGGAATAGCTGCCACTTCGGGGGCGCACGCTCCCCGCGAGGTGTGAGTTGTCTCATGCTTGGCAGCAGCCTCCTCCCTCAGTGCCTGGCTGATCATTGCCACGGAGTACATGGAATCGCTCTGGCCGCTGCCACCCAGGTCAGACGAGAACTGAGGAAGAAATGGGCTCAGCAGACGCCCCGTCTGGTCCCCGGGGCGTGAGGGGCGTGGTCAGGATGTGCTCTCCGCAGGTGGGCGGGGCCAGAGTGAACAAACTGCGTCTGCAGACTCCCAGCAATGCAGACGGGAAGGGAGAGGGGTTGTGTGCGGGGCCGGGCGGCGAGCCTTAAGTCCGTCTCCTCACAGGATGGACCCCACAGCTTACGCCGAGATGCTCAAAGAGTCTGGCAACCAGGTCCTGAAGAACGGGAACTTCTCTCTGGCCATCAGAAAGTACGACGAAGCCATCCAGATCCTCCTGCAGTTATACCAGTGGGGGTAAGTGCTGGGATTTACCCCGCACCTTTGGTTTTTGTTTTTGTTTTTGTTTTTTTCAGTAAACGGAAACTCCCTCTGTCACTTACGTTTTCTTCCCGTTTCTTATCACACCGCTTAGTTTCTGTTTTCTTTCTCCGCCCCCTTCCTAAGTATCTGCTCAGTACTGTGAGCTCAGAAACTGCACAGAGAATACTAAGTAATAGGGAAATAGAAAGTGAAACACAGGGGACTGTTGCACAACTTGCCCCTTTGCCTGGTGATGGGAATCAGAGTTCCTGGGATGATCCAAGGCCCCAACGTCTCCGCTGTCATTTAATTCGTTTTCCTGGTTCTCTGTGCCGTTTCCCGCCCTGGCTACAGTGCGTACCACTGGGGAGCTCAGGCTCACCTCTTCTCCTGCCCCTTCAAGTCGACCTGTACCCATTCATTTAAGTACCATGACGTGCTTAGCGATTATGGAGGACCCCTAAGAGCCTTTTGTTTATGTAAGCTGTAGCTATCACTATAGCCTGGATTCGAACTTAAAACTGAGATAAATTTAAAATATGTATTCATCACCTCCTTAAAATTTCAGTAATAAACTCATTCCATGTCAACCTCAGTAACATATTTTAATGAAAAATAAGTATATTTTCCAAAATCAGAAGCTTCGTGAGAAGAGTGGCACATTTTTCATTTTTTTTTTTTAAGATTTTATTTATTCATTTGACAGAGATAGATACAGCGAGAGAGGGAACACAAGCAGGGGGAGTGGGAGAGGGAGAAGCAGGCTTCCCGCAGAGTGAGGAGCCCGGTGCGGGGCTTGATCCCAGGACCCTGGGATCATGACCTGAGCCGAAGGCAGACGCTTAACGACTGAGCCACCCAGGCGCCCCCACATTTTTCATTTTTGCAGAGCTCTTTCTCAATAGAAGACATCTGACTTCTCATACCTGCTTCTACATTCGGTCCTTTGGGATATCACACATCATGTAGCCTGGAAGATTCCTTGAGTACATGTGAGAGAATGTGTGAGAAAGGCACATAATGTCTTAGTTCCTTGTGACCACTGTAACCAATTACCACAATTTAGTGGCTTAACACAATACATGTTTATTATCTTACAGTTTTGGAGGTCAGAAGTCCGAAATGTGAGTCTCACGAAGCTAAAATTGAGGTGTCGGCTGGGCTGGTCTTTTGTAGAGGCGAATCCATTTCCTTGCCTCTTTCTGCTTTGGGTGGCTGCCTGCACACCTTGGCTTGTGGCCCCTTCCTTCGTCTTCAAAGTGCATCCTTCCAGCGTGCTGTTGCGCTGTCTCACTGTCTCCTGTTCTGTGTCACGTCTCCCCCTGTCTCTCTCTCACAAGGACCCTTGTGATTGAATCCTAACCCAGGATAATCTCCCCCCAAGATCTAGAAATTGATCACACCAGCAAAGGTTTTTTTTTTTTTTTTTCCAATAAAAGGTAATATTATTTAGGGACCATTATTCAGCCTGCTACCATTGTGAAAATATTTGACCTTGGGGACCACCTGAAATGGTCTTAGGGACCCCCAGAGGTTCCCACACCATCCTTTGGGAACAGATGCAATAGAGGTTGTCATTTGTGGGGTGCATGCAGCCTAAACTTGTGCTGGGAAATGTCACTGAATGAAATTACTGAACCATGCCTCCCACTTCCCACCTTCTATCACCTTGGTGTCTACACTCTAGCTGGATGTGAGTTGAGTGTCATTGGTTTGGGTCTGTAATTCTGCCGCTCCTGGCTCAGATCAGAACTGTGTCAAAGCTGGGCCTGGAGTGCAAGGCATCTTTCTTTCTTGAAGATTTTATTTATTTATTTGACACAGAGAGAGAGAGCACAAGCAGGGGGAGCGGCAGGCAGAGGGAGAGGGAGAAGCAGGCTCCCCGCTGAGCAGGGAGCCCGATGCAGGGCTCGATCCCAGGACCCTGGGATCATGACCTGAGCCAAAGGCAGATGCTTAACCGACTGAGCCACCCAGGTGCCCATAGCATCTGACTTTCTTAAAGAGGAAGTGTTGTGTAGTGGTTATGACTGTAGACCGACCCCATACTGTGGGGCCACTAATGGGACTTCTGCCTGGACGCTCACATATTGTCT
Source organism: Phoca vitulina (assembly GCF_004348235.1). Taxonomy (NCBI): domain Eukaryota; kingdom Metazoa; phylum Chordata; class Mammalia; order Carnivora; family Phocidae; genus Phoca; species Phoca vitulina. Next base: position 47,023,725 of record NW_022589713.1, read on the forward strand.
TTCATGGCCTTCCTGACACTGCTGCCCTTGCCCATCACCTGTAGCCTGCCTTCCTGCCACTGCCAGCTGACATAGGGATTTAGTGCGTGTGGTTTACTGAGCATGGGCTCTCAGGAGGAGGGGACGGAGGGAAGCAGGATGGGGCAGGGGAAAGCTCCAGGCAGGGATGGTGTGTCAACCGGAGGCAGCTTCAGCCTGATCTTCTGGGGGAGCTCCGGAGCATGAGGTCTACTGCAGAGCTGGTCCCACTTTGGGGCAAGGGAGCTGACCTTTTGGTTCTCACGTCAGTCAGCCATCTATTGTAGGCTGTCTGGCCCCTAGGAGTTGTCCTAAGGAGTGGGGCTGTACTAGTCAGCTTGGGCTGCCATAACAAAATACCATTGACTGGGTGGAGTCAACAACAGGAACTTATTTCTCTCAGTTCTGGAGGCTGGTAAGTCTGAGATCAAGGTGCTGGCCAATTGAGTTTCTGGTGAGAGCTCTCTTCCTGGCTTCCAGATGGCTACCTTCTCACAGTGTCCTCACAGGGTGGAGAGAGAAAGAGGAAGAGAGAGAGAGGAAGCTCTCTGGTGTCTCTTCATATCATGAGGGCTCCACCTCATGACCTCAGCTAAACCTAATTACCTCCCTAAAGGCCCCATCTCCAAATACCATCACAATGGTGGGCAGGGCTTCAACATATGGGCGGAGGGGCACAATTTAGTTCACAGTAGGGGCATAACTTCCTGGGGAGAGGGCAGATCCCATTAGGCTGAGGGCAAATCCGGAGAACAGGGCACTGGGAGCCCCTAGCGGCAGCCAGTGTTCACTGCAGCTGGGGATGACTGCCCCGGCCAGGGTATCCGGGCTGGACACCTGCAGTCACAGCTTCCTTGCCAGTCACTCCCTGGCTGCCCCACTGCCCCTCCTGTGCTTCTGGGGCCTCATCCCTTCACCTAGAGGGAACAATGGGCAGTGACAGAAGCCGGAAACATAAAGCACTGAGGATGGGGCAGTAGTAGAGGTGATTTTTACTTTGCTTTTTATTTGTGCTAACCTGCATCACCTAACTTTTCTATAATGATTTTGTAGTACTTTTGCAATTAAAATATTCAATAAAAAAGAGGTATAAGCCTGGCTTTTTTTGCTCACGTGTCTTGAATTCAATGGCACCTGGGCTTTAACATATTGTGGTACACTTTGCATTTGTCTTCAAATTCTGATGTGGTTTGGCACCAACCTGGTAGTATTATGCCTAGACACAGGCAAGGGGACCCGCCCTCTCATGCTTTAGAGGGCCCTCCTGTGGCTTCCCTCCAGCTGGGCCCACCACCCAGGTAGGAGTCTGTGCGGCCACAGGCTTTACCCACCCAGAGTCTTTTCCTCCCCTTTGGTTCATTCCATAGGTACCAGGACCCTGGAATTCTTGCCCATGGACTCTACTCCCAGGGCCTTCACAGACCTCCTACCGCAGCCCATTCTTCCCAGGGCTGACCAAGTTCAGGGGTGTGGACAGCACTTGGAATCGTGCCTCCTGCAGTGCAGGATGAAGGCTGAGGTGGAGGGAGTGGGCAGGGGTGCAGTCCGGGATCACTCTGCCCTGACACATTTCCTACCGTTCTAAATTTGAACCAGTTATTGTAAAGTAGGAAGATAGAACGTATTTTATGGAAAACTTTGTGAACTTGATTTATGACCTTCAAATACTTAGGGTAGCACTGTCCAATAGGACTTTCTGTGATGATGAAGATGTTCTATAATACAAAATGTGGGTATCGAGTACTTGAAATGTGGCTAATACAGCTAAGGAACTGAATTTTAAATTTTATTTAAATTAAATTAAATATGAATAGTTACACATGGCCAGTGGCTACCATATTGGACAGTGTGGATTAGCCCCAGGGTGTGTGAGCCCCATTTGCACTCTGGCCCTGGGTCCTGCAAATGTTAGGGCGGCCCTGTCTCTACACTACAGCGGTGCTCATCCTGCACCTGTCATGGTAGGTCCGTGGGGATGGTGTGGTCACATGTTCTGAAAGGCCCTTCCCGTGATGCGCTCTGCATCCATCCAGCGTGGACATGTACGTGGAGGGGCTCACCCTACACTGCACCAGTCAGTGTCTGGACTCTGCTGAGGCTCAGTGGGAACTCCCATCCTCCCTGTCCTTAGGACCCATGAGCACCTTCACAGCATCTTCACCAAGGTGGTCTCTAAAAAATGAAAAGATCCATGGAGATGAGTCAGAGGTAGAACTGAGATGTTGAGAACATTTGTCATGAAAAGGAGCGGACGATTTGGGAGTGAGGAGGGACAGACTTGTCCCGGGTTTTCTGGGGCCGGGGGGGCGGGGGGGGTGGGGGCTGGCTGGAGGGCCAGACGTGATAGGTGTAATTGGGACATTAACTGGTGATGGTGGCAGCCAGCCCCAGCATTGTGGCTTTCAAGGGTGGTTTCTGTATTTGCAGAAAGACAGCACTGCTGACCGCTGGTCCGGTCCGTTCTTTCTGACAGAGTCCCCCCCAGGCAGCTGGCTGTGTTGCTGTGCAACAAATCCAGTGCGTTTTACAGCCTCGGGAAATGGAATGAGGCCTTCGTGGCGGCCAAGGAATGTCTCCAGTGGGATCCAAACTACGTGAAGGTACAGTGACAGCCGGGGACCCTGCCTGTCTTCTCCTCACCTGCCTCCTCTCCTCCCTTCTTTTTCTTTTTTTTTTTTTTTAAGATTTTATTTATTTATTTGACAGAGAGAGCACAAGTAGGCAGACAGGCAGACAGTGGGAGAGGGAGGAGCAGGCTCCCCGCTGAGCAGGGAGCCCGATGCAGGGCTCCATCCCCAGGACCTTGGGATCATGACCTGAGCCGAGGGCAGACGCTTAAAGACTGAGCCACCCAGGCGCTCCTCCTCCCTTCTTTTTAAAATGGAAATATGAGGAGAGCTTCGCATTCAACTCTTTGCACTTCAGACAGATGCCCCTAGGGCATGCGAGGCCCTCGGGAGAAGACTAACGAGGGTGATGGTGGCCGGGTGTGGAAATGCCCTTGTGGGGGGAACTCTTGTGTTCTGATGTAGTTACCTTCTGGCTGGGAGTCTGAAATGTTCTTTGGTGCTTGCGAGTTGTAGCAAAGCTTTGTTTCACTTGCTAGCTGCGGGGACACATGACACAGATTCTTCAGAAAGAACTTCTTACGTGGAGATCAGGGGAGGTTTCGGAGGCCAGTCAGCCAGCCCCTCTCTGGTGTTAGCCAAGGTCAATAAACAACCATTTGATTGTTTTTCTCAGCTGAAATGCTGTCAGTGCCCACTCTGCAAGGCACCTCCACGTTCTTCATGCCTGAGGCAAACAAACGGACAGGAAGACACCATCCCAGCTTTTGAGTAACTCACTATCCGGTTGGGAGGAGGACGGAAAGCAGAATCAGAGACCATAACGGCATTGCCATTCAGGAGCCACCTGAGGCACATACAATGACGTGTCCCGTTAGTGATATAGACCATTGAGAGCGAGGCTCCGAGGTGGGAAAAGCGCAGGCCTTGTTGCGGACTGGTTTCAGCAGCCCGGAGGAGCGCCTTTTCCCTCCTTAAGCCTTCCTTTTCCCCCCGACTGTAAAGGCAGATGCTACCTAGATCCTGGAGTTGCTTCAAGGATTCAGAGACCTTGGTTCAAGTTGTTGGCACTCGGTAAACAGGAGTTCGCATTATTTCCTCAGGGGTCTGCATTTTGTGTACGACTGCTAGAAACGGAACAGTGGGAAGTGGCCAGGGGCTTTGACCTACGGATTCTACATCCTCGAGGGAGCGATTTGTCTGTTTTACCTTAGGCCTTTTCTATTGGAGGATGGATACTTTAGGAATTATTGAATAGTTTTAAAAATGGGAAAGCACTCCTGAGGAAATCTCCTCAGAGGCATTTTAGGATTTTCCCCATCCCCAAACTGGATTGGCGGCGGGGGGTGGGGGGTGGGGGTGGGGGGTGGGGAGGAGTTGGGGCATGCGCACATCCCTCAGGCGGTGGACGGACTTCCTTGAGGGGCCAGGCCTGCCTCAGTCCGCGGCAGCACAGCGACCAGGACCCGCCCCCATTCTTACTCCTGGGTGTCTCCCTCTTTCCCCATTCTTTCCCACCTCCCGTTCTCCCCCAAATGTCATCTGTAGGGGAAGAACTCTTTTTGTCTACCTTCTTTTGGTTCAATGGCTGGGGCCCTGCAAATTTGACGGACAAGAGACAAATTAAAAAGAGAAAAACATACAAATTTTATTTTGTGATAGTTTTTACATGACAGAGGGCCCTTCCTAGGAAGGACCCCCCAAAAATCAGATAGGCTTGAGAGCTCATATACATTTTTAAAAAATATTTTATTTATTTATTTTAGAGAGAGAGAGAGAGAGTAGGGGGAGGAGCAGAGAGAGAGGGACAAGCAGACTTGGCACTGAGAGCAGATCCCTACGAGGGGCTCGATCCTCTGACCCTGAGATCATGATCTGAGCCAAAATCAAGAGTCAGAAGCTTAAAACTGACTGAGCCCCGCCCCTAGAGCTCATATACATTTTTAACAGAGAGCAATAAACTGTGGAGACAGGTCAGACAAAGGAAAGGGGTTTAGACTTCTGGAGCCCCCGTACTGTGGGAACACACGTACATGGGAGAAACTAATGGGAGGGAGAGCAAGGCTATCTTAGCAACGCTTAGCAGTGCTGGTCCCACTCAGTGCCAATTTCCGTCTTCTTCATGGCCATAAAAATTCCCTGGGGGAGGGGATTTATGGCAGTCCTCGTTTTTTTAGACTTTCTGCTTTTAGTCAGATAAGGGAAGCTCCAGGAAGGCTTCTTTCTACATCTGTTGAATCTCAAATGCCTTGGGCTCAAGATAACCCTTATGCCAAAGTGTCATATTTTGGGGTGGCATATTCTGACCCCCTTCATCCCCCTGCCAAAGTAAAAGATGAAAGAAACTTAAATCTGAGGAGGGTAAGAAAGTGGGGAATTCTGTATCCAGCTTACCCAGTTGGGGGAAAAAACCCCCACCTTCTCCCACCCCTTTTTTCTGATTATCTAAGGTTCTAGACTTTCAAATGAAGGTGAAAACAAATTGATAAATAATCAGAGATTTGGTGTCAAGTGGAATTTTTAAGTGCTTGCTTTTTTTTTTTTATGAAGCTGGTTGGTGAACACCTTTTATTTACTATCTTAGAATGCTGTCTTGGTAGGTCCTGGTGTGGATTCCTTTAGAGAATCAAAGAGGGGAAAAGCAGTATCATTTTGTTCCTACTCAAGGTACGCAGTTTGTATATAGGCAAAACTAAACCATTTTCCTCTGTTACTCATTGTAATTGTCCTCTACAGAAAGAAAAAAATTTTTGCCTCTGGTGTACATGGCCCACAATGTGGAGCTCAATACATCT
>NW_022589713.1:47029504-47120021 GCF_004348235.1 Phoca vitulina
CCCCCGGCTACATACCCAGTGGAAATTGTGTTTACTTTGATTGAAAGGAGCAGGGAACAACTTCTGTGTTTACATGACAATCTCATTCTTTTCTGGAACACTGTCATCATAGGATATTTTCATTCTCTTCTTACCCAGGCTGTGATTGGAGGCATGAATAAATAAGCCACACATATAATTGGAACCAGTCCTGCTTCCTCACTCCATGTCATGTGTTAGATGCTGTACCAGTCATGGATTTGAAAGTGATTATTTTCTTGGCGGTTAAAGAATGAGGAAAAATGTGGCACACAACGTAATGTGGGAATGCTGTCTCCAGTGCTTGTTAGAAATCTGTGTTTACATAGAAGTGAAACCTCTACAGTCCATTTCCCCAGGTCATCAATCTTGCCTTTCCTTTTAGCAGCTGGTTGGAAGAGATGGGCGAGTTACGGTTTTGCTTTTCTTCTGTCCCAGGGATACTACCAAGCTGGCTATTCCTTACTGCGGTTGCTCCAACCTTATGAAGCGGCTCGCATGTTTTTCGAGGGTCTGCGACTTCTGCAAGGCACTCCAGACCAGATCCAGGTTGCTGATTTCCTTGTGGGAGTCTTCACCACTATGGGCAGTAAGTTGGAAGGGGGAGGGGGGAAGCCTTTGTTCATTCTTTCTTTCCTTTTTTTTTTTTTTAAGTCCTTGTTATTTTATTCGAATGGCTCCTGGGGAGATTATTCCAGGGTGTTTCTTTGTGGCTGATTTATGTCGTTTGACTGGAACTGATTTTCACATTAGAAAGCATTTTGGAAGCTTTGGTGGCTCATGTCCTTGTAAAAACAGCAAAATCCTTTCGCAGAAACCACTTAAAGCTCTGCCAATCAGACTTCAGTTTTCTCTCTTGCTACTTAGAGATCTTTCCCTCTCTATGCTACTGATTTTATGTGATTTGTGCTCTTTCTTGTGATGTTTGCATGTGTTTCTCCAATATGCCGAGAAATAGTCCTGTTTACTATCAAAATACCCTGGCAGGGCTGATGGAGGTGTCTCAGGATTTCTCTGCCTTAAGTGCCTGTGGTTCTTGGTCATGCCGCTTGGAAGAAAGAAGAGGTAGGCCAGACGAAGAGTGGTGGGCAGCAGAGCAAAGTTTACTGAGCGATAGTACAAAGCTCCCAGAGGGGGAGGGGGGCTCGAGTGGGTTGCCCCCGGAGTTTCTAAGTTTAGTGGTTTTTAATGAGCTCTTCTGTGGAACTATCTTAAGCAGCCAGGTTGTGCTAAGTTGTGCCAATCAGGGCTTTGGTCACATTATCTGTCTACCTATTAGGTTAATGTCAACATGCTGATGGTCTTTTTTGCTGACATCTGTGGGCTTATGTCTTAACTGCCCCTTGCCTGTGATAGTGACAAGTGCTTTGTGGGTAATTGTCTTATTTTAGGACGTTTTGCAGAACTCAGTTCTGCAAAGGCTGCAAAGCAGAATGCTAGTGCGCTCCTGTCTAAGCTGTGAAACAGGATGTTAGTGCTGTTTTATCTTAGCTGTATCTTAGCTGTCCTGACTCTGTATTTTCTTGTTGGGAACCCTGGCCGGGACTACCTCACTGTCCAGCTAACAGAGGGTGCTGTGGAAGCTGACGCGGTGCTCAGGGCGTCGCTGGCTATGCTCACTGCAGCGGAGGACCCGGGCACTCCATGTAGGAGTGACGCATGGAGGACTTTCTGCGTCACTGCCTTGAGTTATTACTCTAATGACCTGGCCCGTGAGCTGGCTTTGTCAGTGGCCTGGATTAGGCAAAAACCGAAAACCATAAAACACAATGTAACATATCCTTGCCAGTGACAAAGGAGCTCTCTTGTGCTTATCTTGGCACGGGCTAAAGTTCTGCCAGTGACCAGGCCATTGTTTTCAAATATTGCGTTTGATCGCATTTAAGATTGTACTGACTTAAGATGTGCCATTGAAAAATGTTTTGCCACTGAGAGTCAAAATCAGTTGTCACACATGTCCCTATTGTAGAGATGTTAGAATGTGAAAAATGGCACATGTTAGAATTGCGGGAAAAAGGTCTTTGGCTTTCAGAGGTGGGGAAATTGATTCAGCTGTTACAGATCCACCTGTTCCCACTGCGATTGTGGGAAAGCAACTCTTGTGGTCTGTGGCCGACATTCTACAAATTTGGGCAAGTTTGGCAGATGGGGGAGTGGGGGGCGTGAGAGCCATATCAGGCAGGCAGTGGGAAGGGGTTGGAGGTGGGCACAGCCGAGTCCCTTGGACAGAGAAGTGGAAGATCCCCAGATAAATGCTGACGGGTCCCAGCTTTCCAGTCAGCCTTTTGCTGGCAGTGACCGAGCCTGTTTCCCTTTCCTCTGAGTCTGATGGCTTGGCGCGTTCCCTACCATCCCTCATGTCTTCTCTGCATCTTTTGTGAAGTCACTGTTTATTTCTGGGGGACTGCTCCCTTAAGAAATCTGGATGGTTTCCCTTCTGCCGCCATCCTGAGAGGGAGCACTTCTTAGAACTTTGTAGGGCAATGCATCCCATACTTTTATACCAAAGTATTTCTATTTGTAGGGTGAATGTATGTCCACGGCCCAATTTCTAAAATTTGAAGAATGTATTTGTGGAAATTTTGTATCCTTTTGTGCAATACTATTTATTTTGATATTTACTTATTTTTGGAAGTTGACAATCCTGGAGGAGGTGCCGTGTTATTCCGGCACCTGCCCTTGCTCCTTGGATGCTCTCATCCATGAGTTTGAGAAATGTGGTTTGGAGGATCATGAGATGCAATGGGCCACTAGGTTAGAAGAATGTGTATTGACTAAGAGAGTTGGTAGATCTGGGTCCCCATCTTTGTTTTTGTCGTTAACTAACTGCATGATGTGCCGTGAAGCCTGACCTCATTTGTCATCATTTCTCATCGGTTGGGTGACAATAATATTTGTCAACATCTTTCTTAAAGGACACGAGGTGCTATTTCTTAAAAATTTTTTTAACTTCTTTTGAGTTTCTATTTCCTCCTCTATAAGTGGAGATAATAGGCCAGTGCCTTGTTGGTCTGTTTGAGGGATTAAATATTAGCACGTATTGCTGGGCTTGGCATATGGAAGAGCTAAATCCCACTGCCTAACTCTTGGGGCATTGAGTTTATAGATGAACCTAAAGTGATTCCACTTCGTTCCATTATAGAGTACTTTTACTTTGAAAATGCCTTTGACTTTACTTTTACTTTGAAAATGCCTCTCTTTCTGATATCTTTAATTTTCCATTTGTCTATCTGTGGACCTTTTCCCAGATGTTCTAGACTCTGCCCAGGTTAAAATTTCTAAACTATGGAACTTTCTTTCAGGTGACCCCATTGTTTTGCAAAGTTTCTTGCCCTGTTTTGATCATATTTTTACTACTGGATTCTCAACAGAAGTGTGGCAATCTGTAATAGAAAAGTTGGCAAAAAAAGGATTATGGCATGTAAGTAAAAGAAGATGGCTCTCTTGTGGGGAAAGTACATTCTTGGTTAAATAGAGTTTTTCTGCCGCACTGGGGAAGGGATTGTAATTTATTATCTGTTTATTTTGATGCCAAAATAACTTTTTAACTGCACCATCATTAAAGATGGAAAGTCACTGAGAGATATTAATTAGCCAGTTTCTGTTTTTTTTTTAAAAGATAGGATACATATTCAGAACATCTAATAATAATATTAGCTAATGTTTATCACCCTCACGTTATCACATTATATATACTGTATTATATATATTATATAATGTATTATATATCACATTATATATAATGTATTATCGCCCTTATTGCTCTGTGTCTTCATTGTCATCACAGAAGTGTCAAGTTCAGGTGCTAATGATAATGTGGAATGAGGAAAATAAACAATTGCGTGTTCATCTTCATCATCTTTTTTTTTACTGCATTTGCTAGTGTGGGCTCAAAAGACCTGCCTGTGTTGCTCTGAGCAATTCTGTGCTTTTTTTTTTCTCAATTAAAAAAATTTTTTTTAAGATTTTATTTATTTATTTGAGAGAGAGTGTGTGTGTGCGAGAGAGCATGAGAGAGCAAGAGAGAGAGAGCGAGAGCATGAGCATGGGGGTTGGGTGGGGGGGGAGGAGCAGAAGGAGAAGCAGACTCCCCGCTGAGCAGGGAGCCTGGGATCATGACCTGAGCTAAAGGCAGGCGCTTAACCGACTGAGCCACCCAGGCGCCCTGCTTCTGTGTAGCTTTAAGGGACTGCTGCCCACAGATAACAGTGAGGCTGCAGGAGCCAAACCCAGGGCTGGGAATCCAGAGAATGGAGGAACAGAGCGGACTGTGAGCCTGGGCTTCAGTGTCACACAGATGCCTCCTCAAATCATAATCTTCCACTTTCTATTTTGGGCTAATTACTTCCCCTCTGAGCCTCATTTCCTCATTTGTAAGTTGCAGGATATAAACTTACTCCTTAGGTTTTGGTGAGGATGAGAAATAAAGGACCAAGAACACCTACTAATAATATTAGCTAATGTTTATCAAGGGCTTACAGTGTGCCAGGCACTGAGCTAACGGAGCTTTATGATACCTGGCGTGCGCTAAATGCCCAGTGAATAGTAGTTGTCATTGATGGTGGGCTCTCAGTCAGCGTGGAAAGGGCTGGTCAAGGGTGGCAGTTAGATCAGAAAGGGCCTGCTGGGCTTTCTGAAGCTGGGCAGCCCGGAAAAGTCACCAAAAGCAAGGGCAACCCAAAAGCTCTCTAGAGCCAGGCAGGGCAAATTACTGTAGAATACAGAATTCTTCAATTTTTAAAAAGCTCATGGATTCCATTGGAAATCTAATGAAATCGATGGGGTTCTCTTTGCATACACACACAGTTATGGGTATAGTTTCAGGTGGTTCATGGGAAATCCCCTAAAGTCCAGCAACAAGTTCCCTGAAGCTCACTCCCATATTAAAAGTTCTTGAGAAAGTAGGCAGGCAAGGGAAGGCCCGAGAATGCAGCCCAGTGGCAGGTCCACTTGGTCCAATATTCCAGCTGTGGGGCTCCAGTCATTTTTTTCACATACTGGAAATAGAGACATCTTGTTAAAAAAAAAAGCCAGGTCAGCAATCAGGATTGGCAGAATCCTGAGCATGTCATTTGAGATTGGGGTCTGTTCAGGGAGAGCAGGAAAGAGTGGGCATCAGGCTGAAAATCCGGAAGCAAGATGTGGCCATTGGCTCAGTCCCTGGGGTCCCACGTCCACTAGCAGGTGCATACATGACGGAGGTTGAGGCTGAGCCTGGTCTCCAGTTGTGGCCATGCCAGAGCCTGGAGCCCTTAGACCCGTTGGCACACCAGGATGATCTCAGTAGGGACCTCTTAGGACATGCTGTCTGTGTGACCTAGGAAAAATTGCTTAACCTTTCCGGGATTCAGTTTCTTCAGTGACTTTAGATGGCGTCAGTGGTTTAACACCTGGCTCTCTGAAAAAAAATGTTTGTCAATTTCTGTAGTGTCAGTACTCTCACCATGGCCCAATCTGAAGTCATTAATAGGGCTACAGGACGTGGCATTGGGAATTCTGAACTGCAGTTGGTGCTCACTAGCTGCCTCGCCAGGGTCTAGCGGACCCCAAACACTTGGGGCTTATGAAACACTAAAGTGCTAAAGAATGAATTGGAAGGAGCTACTTGTAAAGGATTGGATTCTTCTGCTTGCCAAGTAAGCCTCAAGAACTTTGCAGGGAATCACTTTTTTACCCACTGGTGCTGCTATCCTCAGCAGGCTTTGAGGACATGTGGAGAGAGCTTAGCTCTCAGCAGGAACAGGACATTGGCTGGACAAAGGGACTTCGATTATAGCTCAGGCTGTAAAGCTTGGCAGGTAGCTTAAAAAGAGAGACAGGGCTGGGGGGTATTTTGTTTTCTGTTTTTTGGTTTTTTTTTTTGCTTGTTTTAACCCTGAAGATAACTTTTGCTCCAATAACCTATGTGGAGAACATGATTATTTTAGCTTTTTCTTTTTCTCCTTTCTCATCAGTCATTCCTACTTCTGTCGGCGAGAAAAGACCGGCTACCAAGAAATATCCATGTCCCAGGGTTAACACTGAAGAGTCTCTTTGAGGTAAGGTGGCTTCTTAAAACGTACGGTTTCAAGTCCGGCCACTCAGGCTTGTATTTGGGATCTCAGCTTGTATAAGGGGACTTCAGCTGTCTCACTGCAAATTTATTATTTATAATCATCTCAGGCTTGGGCCACAGCTATCCAGGTTTTACTGATCCCCAACGTTATGAATGAAGGAGTTTGAAGTTTCATATTGACGGAGTGACTTCCATGATTCTTCCTGTGTGTTTTTTACCCAGAAATACGTCTTCATTGGACTTTATGAGAAGATGGAACAGGTGCCCAAATTAGTTCAGTGGCTCATCTGCCTTGGTGCAAGTATTGAGACTATAGGACCATACCCTCTTCATGCCCTCATGCGACTCTGTATCCGAGCAAGTGAGTGTTCTTCCAGTTACACACTGTCCAACCTGCCCTCCCAGCTCTGAGCTCCCGCGTGCTCCACTGAGCTCAAGAGAAACCAGAATTTAGCCACCTGAAGGTGGAATATTCAAATGATTTGAATATGCAAATAGTTTGATTATTCAAATGCATGCAGGCAGCAGGGAAACAGCATTGTTTTTATTTCGCCTGGGACCTGGTAGCTACGGGGCGCAAGTTGAAAGGACTCCGTGTTCCTAGACAGATGCTAGCGGTAGAGGAGCCCTGAGACCCAAGCAGGGACTTGGGACAGACAGCCTTTGCTGGGCAGAGCTCCCTGAGGCTGTGGAGTTTCTTCCAGCTGGCCAAGGCACAGGTGGTCTTTCCCCCTTGTTCAAGTTCATTTTCTCTCTAGCCAGAGGGCTGACTGCCATGGTGATGGTGGTGCTGGGGGCTGATACCAAGGGAAACACTGGTTCTTACTGAGACAGAGTGCTTGTGTTTCTTCTAAAGAACGCTGATGTTCATAAAATTCTTTTTTTCTTTTTTTAAGTCTTTACCACCTGGTGATAGGATTTAAATTTTAAAATATTTAAATTTTTTCATTATCACATACACATGTTAGATAAAAAAGCTTGTTTTTCTTTTCCAAGCATGTATGGCATCAGTGTTGGACATGTACCCATACTGTTTTAGAGCCAGAAGGGGCCAAGAGAATTTTCTAGACAGTCTTCCTCTTCTAGGCTGGGTTGCTTTCCCAGGAATGAAGGAGTGAGGGGGTTGGCCAGGGGCTTCAAGACCTGGGCCGCTGCTTTGCTTTAGCCACATTTGCCTTGCCATTACCCATTTCTTACTGGGGAGTCCATAAGACGTTTTATTCTCACACAGGAATTGGCGGATCAAAGGTTTAAAAGTAAAGTCTGATTAAAAGCCATCTGATCCAGTCCTCCCAGTTTTCAAGTAGGAATCTGGAACCCAGAGAAGTGTGTCTCTGGTTGTGAGAGTCACAATTCCCCACTGTGTCTGCTCTTTACGTTAGCTCCTGTGGGTACAGGCAGGAATCAGTAGGATCAGGTGTTTAACTTTATCTCTGATTTGTTTCTCAGAGGAAAACTCTGACATGGTGACAAATGGTGTTCGCAGAGTTGGCAGAAGCATGTGGCTTTCCTTTTTTTAGTATATGTGCTGCCGAAGCGAGCACGCATGTGGCTTTCCTTGAGCTCAGGAGCTACAAGGAAGGAGCCTGGGAAAATAATTTTTAAATATATGTCCTATCGATAGTAATGAGTAGGGTAGTCTTTTCAGATATTGACCTGATTCCTGACATGGGTGCTGTTGGTGCCCTGCCTGGAGCCTCTTTACCACCAGGACCCCCATCCCCCCCTGCTGGTTCACAGCTGCCTCCTTCCCCAGAGCACTGCTTTTTGCCAATATGCACCTCTTTCTACAGAGGTTCTCCCTCAACCTCACCCCCTCCTTAGAGGTGTTTTGTAGCTCTTGACTAACTGACATGCGTACAAAATGTTAGCCCCTGCCTCATGGTGGGTCAACACTGGTTCGGTTCATGCTCCAGAGCTCCCTGTGGGATTGGGCTGAGGCTGACTCAGCTGAGACCACATCTCTGCTTGCCTCCTTCCCCTGCCTTGTCCTCTTCCCTCAGTCTCTTTCCTGAGCTCCCTGTCAACAACTCACATGTACAGGAATCCTTGTCTCAGGCTCTGCTTCTAGGGAACCTGGCTGAGTTTATTATGAATAACGTTCTAGAACTCATCCTTTTAATTTACAAACTCTGTGTCTCCTGGACCTATTTGTGTTGAGTGCCAAATGTGTGTGGGATTCCCCATTTGGTTCCCTCACGGCGCTACACATTGATGTGCTTTACTGATTTTCTGTCTGTAGAAAATAACATCAGTCACTCATTTTAATTCCCTTCAGAGGAAAACCATCTTTTCAGGTGGTTAATGGACCACAAGCCCGAGTGGAAAGGCCGCATCAACCAGAAGGACGAGGATGGCTGCACTGTCCTCCACATCGTCGCCGCGGCCCCCTACCTTATCAAGCGTAAGTAGCAGCACCAGGCTGGAGGGTGTGCTATGGGCTGCATGACCTCAGGCATTAGAAAGCCCACACAACCGACCACACGTATTTCCCATCCATCCTGGGACAGGCTCAGGACTAAACCTCACCTTGAGTTAAGCATGATGGGGAGAGCAGGCTGTACGCAGGAAGGACGGGCGGGGAGGTGGCGAAAGAAGGAAGAATGGCGGGGTTCCACATGCTCTTTCCGCTTCACTGGCTTCCGTGGGATTGAATGTCTCAAGGACAGGGGCTTCTGGCTGCACTTGTTCTCTCCCTCATCACGCGGTACTAAGTGCTTTAATTCGTGTCAAATCTGCGCTAGTTACCAGAGATACACTGTGAACCAGACCACACACGTGGTCCTGCTTCTCGGCTGCTGTAGAATCTAACACAGGGATTTCATCCTCCATGCTTGCCAGGGCCAGACAGGCCACGGGGAAGAGTGAGGCTGGTGCATGCAAGGACAAGCTGCTGCTTTCGATGCAGACGTACCTTGTTAGCCTGTGAAACAGGAAGGCTCTCTGATGCCTCTCGCCTTTCTGGAAACCCATGCAGACAGCACATTTTGTTCTATAATAATGTTATAGCTGTGATGATGAATGGTAATGGACTCCCAGCCTCCGTGGAAGGGAGGTGACAGGGAGGGCTGGGGAGTTCGGCTCGGTGTGGCCACAGCCTCCTGCCGATCATGGGAACTAGGCCATCTTCTGATGGCAGGAGACGTTGGAAAGATGGATTTTTAAAAAATAAGACAACTCATGATTATAAAATGTCTGCTCAAAATTAAACACGCCTGTGGACTAGACAGAGCCCGGAGGTGTCCGGTTGGGGACCCCTGGCCTGCTAGGTCCTCCTGGGAACTTAGAGTTTTGTGTCTTCAGCATGTCCTGGAGGAGCACAGTGAGGGGTATTTCTCTAATGTCATTCCCCACTGGACTGGGTCCCAGGAACCCACATCTGGGCAAACGGAGAAAGGGTGAGCTATAGATACTATTTTGAGCTTTATTGAAATATAATTCGTATACCATATAATTCACCTGTTTAAAGCATCCAAATCCGTGTTTTTAGTACATTCACAGTTATGCAACCATTACCACAATCAAATTTTAAAACATTTTCATCATTTTCAAAAGAAACTTTGTCTCCATTAGCAGTCACTCCCCATTTCCCCCTCCCTCTCCAGCCCTAAGCAACCACTAATCTACCTTCTGTGTCCGTGGACTTGCCTATTCTGGGTATTTCATATCAATGGAGTCATACAGTCTTGTGACTGGCTTCTTTCACTGAGCATGCTTTCAAACCAAATAATATCCCATTGTATAGATGAAGCACATCTTATTTGTCCATTCATCAGCGGATGGACATTTGTTCAGCTATTATGAATAATGCTGCTGTGAACTTTTACATATATGTCTTTGCTTTTGGAATATACTTTCATTTTTCTCAGGTAGATACCTAGGAGTGGTATTGCTGGATCACTTAGTAACTCTATATTTAATCTCTTGAAGAACTGCCAGACCGTTTTCCAAAGTGGCTGCACCATTTTATGCTCCCACCAGCAATGCTCAAAGGTTCTAATTTTTCTAAATCTTTGCCAACACTTGGTACTGTCTGTCTTTTTGGTGTCCCTTGAATTTCAGTACCCTCTGAGAGACCATGGTATTTTGGCAAATGTTTGACAACTGGGTCTTCAAAAAGAAAAGTCCCGAATTGTGGTGTTTGCCAATTTCCTTGGTATAAATACTCCCACCATGGTTGATTTCAAGCTATTAATGTGATATCATTGAACATGGGGCTGGGACATGTGCAGTAGCATACCATCATATTGTATTTTTACCACACAGATCAATTTTTTTTTAAGATTTTATTTATTTATTTGACGGAGAGAGACACAGTGAGAGAGGGAACACAAGCAGGGGGAGTGGCAGAGGGGGAGGCAGTCTTCTTGCTGAGCAGGGAGCCCGATGCGGGGCTCGATCCCAGGACCCTGGGGTCGTGACCTGAGCCGAAGGCAGACGCTTAACGACTGAGCCACCCAGGTGCCCCCACACAGATCCATGTTAAGATAGATGTAAAGAAACCTCATCATAGACAATAGCAGAGCATAGTAAAATAATTAGGAAGTGATGAGTTTTGTTTTTAATGTGATTTATTTATTGTAAGTTTAAATAAGTTAGTTAATAATGGCTGTGTTTACCAACCATCTTGTAGCATTTCTGGATATTCGACAGTTGGCCCTCGTGGACTGGTGTGAGCTGGTTCCAGCACACCTCTGTGCTAAAGCTCTTGTTAGCCTGGTAATTTACGGTTCAAATCTTTGCCTCCAATCACTGTGCTCTCCTTACACTTCCCCAGCCAGAAAATGCCCAAGAAAAAGGATTTCCAGGCAAGACTCTTCGGTTTGCAAAGAAACACAACTCCAAGTCTCCTGAAATCCAGGCGGGTTGAGCAGTGTTTGGGTAGTTTATATGCACGCGGAGCCTTGGATTCCTACTGTATGCATCGGTAACTTGGCAAGCATTCCATTTCCTGGGACCTAAACGAGTGCTTTCCAGTACAAGCGTACTGAGAGCCACATACAAAATTCTAAAAATTTCTGGTAGGCCTGTGAAAAAGTAAAGCAAAATAGGTGAAATTAATTGTAGTAATATATTTTATTTAACCCATCTATCCAACATACCATCATTGCCCTGTGTAATTAGTATAAAAAGTATGGAGACATTTTACATTCTGTGTTTCAGTTGTGTGCTAAGTCTTTGAAATCCAGCATGTATTTTGCTCTGCTAGCCCAGCTCTTTGTTGACTAGCCACACCTTAAGTGCTCAGTAGCCACCTCTGTGCCTCGTGGCTGCCATATGGGACAGCACAACTGAATACTATTTCTTACAAACTCTGAAACCTTCCTGACTTTCTGAAACATAAGAAGTCAAGAGACGGCCCTTTCTTCATGCAGGTGTAACATGGGCTGCCCCCCTGGCCTCTACCGAACGAGCCTTCACGACTCTTATAGGCTGCTTCTCCTCCTTTTAATTCCACCTCTCTCTCACTACCCACATCCTCTTCCTCTCTTTCGGGAGAGCTCACCTTTTTTTTTAAATCTTCAATTTGAACTAATTTTAGACATACAGAAAAGATGCAAAAATAGTTCCAAGAGTTTCTGTATATCCTCACCCAGCTTCCCTTAATCTTAGCATGTTATATGTCAGGGTTTAGTTATCAAAATCAAGAAGTTAACATTGACAGAATGCTGTCAACTAATACACAGACCTCATGTGAATTTCACCCTTGTTTTCACTAATGTCCTTTGTCCGTTTGGAGACCCACACTGCATTTACTTGTCAGGGCTCCTTAGTCTCCTCCAGTCTTTGACAGTTCCTCAGTTTTCCACGCCCTTGACCCTTTGGAAGAGGATTGGTCAGTTGTTTTGTAGATGGTCTATCAGTTTGAGTTTGTTTGATGTTTTTCTCATGATTGGAATAAAGTTATGCATTTTTGCTAAGAATACAACAGAAATGAGTTTGTGGTCTTCTCTGCATTATATTAAGGAGTTCATCATGCCAATATATCTTGTGATGTTAACCTCGATTAGTTGGTTAAGGTGGGATCCGTGGGATTTCTCCATTGTAAAGTTACCATCTTTCCCTTTGTAGTTGTTAAATATCTTGGAGGAGATACTTTGAGGCTATGCAAATAC
Source organism: Phoca vitulina (assembly GCF_004348235.1). Classification (NCBI taxonomy): domain Eukaryota; kingdom Metazoa; phylum Chordata; class Mammalia; order Carnivora; family Phocidae; genus Phoca; species Phoca vitulina. Next base: position 47,041,694 of record NW_022589713.1, read on the forward strand.
CCTGCTTCTCTTCAAATTTTTGCACACTAATTTTATATTCATTGGTGGATCTTGTCAGCATCAGCTATCACTGTGATCTTCGATTAATGTTGATTTTTTATTTTCTTCTTTCCTTCTACATTTATTACTTGGAATTCTGTTGCAATGAAGAGCTGTCCCTTCTCTGTATGTATGTATGTATGTATGTATGTATGTATGGACTCATGGATATTTACTCTATGGGATAAAATCCATAGTTGCTCAAATTGTTTCAGCTTTGGCCATTAGGCACTCCTTTCTTCTGATTGGCCCCCCTGTTCCTTTGACAAGCCCCATCCTTTTCTGAGCACTTCCTTACTTTCAGACACAAGTTGCTTCAGGCTCACCTTGAATTTTCTGTGTCTCCCATTCCTCCAAGGATCCCCAGTTCCTTTTGTTAACCTTTTGTTAAAGAATGGTGTAGAAAACAATGTCTACTACTTGGTGTGATCATTGTTACTGGAGTGTCATTATTTCTAGGCCTTCTCAGCAGATGGAGGGAAGAAACTTGTGGTCATGTACTAACCCATGGATACACACATCTGTATTACTGCGTCTCTGTATTAAAAACCATGAGTTTATGCTGATACCTCTGATTCCGGTCCAACACCATGGTCATTTAGCCTTTTAAAATTTGTAACATCTCTCATCTATAATATATTTACTTGTTCAGTTTTATGAGTTTCAGACTTGCTAACCCATGTCCCTTTGAGAAACACATCTACTAAATAGATGTATGTTTGTTTATGTTCATTTTATGTTTGTGTTTAGTTCTTTTTGTCTTCAGTTTTATAGCGTCTAGTCAAGATACTAAGTTATTTTCCTTCCCCCCATTTACTATGGTTATTTTGCTCATTTGTAGTTCACTTAGGTATATTTTTCAGTGTTTGCATTCCATTTTAGGGTTCTCCTCACATCCTGATTGGTTTTGTTTATATTTTGGTATGTGGAAGGCACATATGTAAAACATTACTATGGTTCTAGAAGTCTGAACTTTGTAGAAAGACATACTCAGAGAAGTGTCACTTCTTCCTCGTCCCTTGACCCCACTAAGTTTCCACTTACCCCCTTTTTCTGCCCCTTTCCCATTCACCCCCTGTAGGTGATCAGTTTCTTTTTCTTTCTTTCTTTCTTTTTTTTTTCTAGGCTCATTCTTTCTGGATTCCTTTTGCAGTAATGAGCAGACATATGTGTGTTTTCTTACACCTCCTTTTTTACATGGAGGGCCCCATTCTATAGATTCTGCCTGGCACCTGGCTTTTTTTTCATTAACAGTATGTCCTGGAAATCATTGCATATTCGTTCATATGCATGAATGCATATGTAGGTCTGTTAGATATTGTCAAATCTCCATTCGGAAGGATGGTACCAATTTGCACAACCACCCATAATGGAGGAGAGTGCCTCTTTCCCCACAGTCTCACCGACAGAATTTTGTTGTTGCATTTCTAAGTTTTTTCTGGTCTGAGAGGGGTGAATTGGTATCTCAAGTTTGTTTTAATTTGCATTTATTTATGTGTGAGTTTGGATTTTTAAAAATACAGTTGAGAACCATTTTTTAATCTTTTTTTGTCGAGTTATATGTTCATGTCTGTTTCCCATTTTTCTACAGAGATTTTGGTCCTTTGTCCTCAATTTTTAAGAATTCTTTGTTCATTAGCTCTTTGTCTGTGGTATAAGTTATGAATCCCCCCTCCCAGTTTGTCACTTGTCTTCTGACTTTGGGCTTTTTTGTCATGCAAATGTTTTCTTTTTATGCAGTCAAATTTATCAATCTATTGATTTATTGCTCCTGTATTTGGAGTCAGAGTTAAAAAAAACCTTCTGAACATCCAAGTTAAAGAGTTATTTTTTTTTCTGGTGCCTCTATGGTTTCCTTTTTAACATTAGATCCCTGATCCATTGGAGTTTCATGTAAGGATCTAGTTTTACCATTTTCCAGATGGCTACCTATTTGTCTCAGCATCATTTGTTTAAAAGTGTTCTCATGACCTCAGGAATTTGAGATGCCACTAATTCTGGACTTTCTGTTCTATTCTACTGGGTCTCATTGTTCATATAGGCTTCTTTTTTTAAAAAGATTTTATTTATTTGACAGAGAGAGAGAGAGAGAGGGAGCACAAGCAGGGGGAGTGGCAGAGGGAGAAGCAGGCTTCCCGCTGAGCAGGGAGCCCAACGAGGGGCTCGATCCCAGGACCCTGGGATCATGACCTGAGCCAGAGGCAGACGCTTAACCAACTGAGCTACCCAGGCACCCCTTCATATAGGCTTCTTTGAATCACCTTTTAAAAACTAGTTTAAAAATCAGAAGTACACTCCACACCAAGATGGCTGAAATAAAAAAAGGTGGACAGCAACAAGTATTGACAAGGATGTGGAAAATTTGGGACCCACTGCTGGTGGGAATGAAAAATTGTGCATCTGCTTTGGAAAAAAGTCTGGCACTTACTCAAATAGTTACCATATGATTCAGCAATGTTACTCCTAGATATTTATGCCTCACAGAAATGAAAACATATTCAAACATTTGTACATGAATGCTCATAGCAGTATTACTCATAACAACCAAAATCATGTAGACAACCCAAATCTCCAACTGCTGAATGGACAAACAAAACGTGGTACATCCAGACAATGCAATATTATTCAGCCATAAAAAAGAACAAAATACTGATACACGCTACAATAAGGATGCACCTTGAAACGTTATGCTGAGGGAAAGAAACCAGACACAAAAGGTCACATATTGCATGATCTCATTTATATGAAATGTCCAGAATAAGGAAATCCCTAGAGACAGAACCAGATTACTGGTTGCCCTGGGGGAGGGGCAGGAGGAAATGTGGAGTGACTGCCAATGCATATAAGGTTTCTTATGAAATGTTCTGGAATTGGGTAGTGGTGATGATTACACAACTTCTTAAATATACTGAAACCCACTAAATTATACACTTTAAAAGGATGAATTTTATGGTATGTTCAATCAAAAAAAATTTAAAGGTAAAAAAATAAAAAGAAATTGAAAGGCATGCTCTTGGTAAAAAAAAAAAAAAGAATTCAAACACTTTAAAAAGATAGTGATAAAAAGTAAATTCTCTTTCACAAAGTCTACCAAGCATTTTTTTTGGTGAGTCTTGCCAATTTTTCCTCTTTTAATATGAATTTCCTCTTTTAAATATGAATGTGCACATATTCTACATTCTATTTAGCAACTTGCTTTTTCCCTGAACAATAATCTTGGCCATCTTTCCCTAGTAGTACCTGCATAACTATTTCATTTCTTTTTAACAGCTCACAGTATTCTCTGACATGACTATACTGCGCTGATGGATGATTAAATGGTTTTCAAGTTACTTTGCTACCAGAAACAATGCTCAGAGAATATTTTCCTATATACATCTTTGTGAACTGGTGAGAATATATCTGTAGGATTATTTCCTAGTTGAGAGATTGCTTGTTCAAAGAACTGTGCATTTTATTTATTTGGATAAACTCACTTTATTTAAATTTTAAATAGATTACATTCACAAATCAAAAGATACAAAAAGTATACATTGAGAGTCTCTGTCCTTTAACCTGAGAAACCAATGTTACCAATATCTTACGATTTTTCTCCCACATTCTATTTATTTATTTATTTATTTATTTGAGAGAGTGAGAGAGAGTGCACGAGAAGGGGTATGGTCAGAGGGAGAAGCAGACTCCCCACTGAGCAGGGAGCCCGATGTGGGACTCGATCCCGGGACTCCAGGATCATGACCTGAGCCGAAGGCAGTTGCTTAACCAACTGAGCCACCCAGGCGCTCCCCCACAAATATTCTATAATGTATAAGTAAAAACATATGTGCAGTTTGAGGATGTTTTTAGCATGGTGGGATGTATTTGGCTTTTGAAAGCTATTGTTAACTTGAACCCTAGAAAGGTTGCCCCAATAGTGTATGAGATTATCTCCACCTTGAATACTTTTCTGATACATGGAGAGTCAGGAACTCTCCAGATGCTGTAATGTGGCCCAAATTCCAAATTTACCATTTAAAATAATTGTAGCATCATAGAACCTCTGAAATCATCAGTTCTGTTGGCATTTTGGTGGGTGGACGTTGTTACGATGGTCCTCCTGGCTCTGGATCCATGTGGTTTGGGAGGCCCAGGGGTTCAGGCTCAGGGAATTACCAGGGCCCAGCAGCGGGACCCAAAGCCTAGAAATGATCACCTTCTGGAACTGACATGAGGCCAGATCAGTAGTTGCGTCTGACTTGGTTACAGGCTACAGACACTCAAACTGGTTTAGGCAAGAAAGGGAATTTATTGGCTCATGTGACTCAATCGTCCAGAGTTTGCTCCAGGTGCTCCAGAGACGTCTTCAAGAATCTGCCCTGTCTCCCAGCTCTGCTTTCTTCTGCGTTAGGTTCATTCTTAGGCAGGCTCTCTTTCCATTGAAGCCACCTGATATTAGGTTTATATTATGCCTATTTGTCAGTCTCAGCCAAAGAGGATATCTCTACTCAGTATTTCAGTTAAAGTCCTAGGAATGAGTCTCGGTAACTTGACTTTGGTCACATGCCTCCATGAACCAATCAGTAGAGTCAGGAGGATGGAATGATCTGATTGGCTAGATCCTGGTCAGGTGTTCACCCCTGGATCCGGTGCTGGGGCAGAGCCGAGAATGGAATGATCTGGTTGGTCAGATTCTGGTCAGACCTTTATCCCCCCCGAGCTCGGGCTGGGGCGGTGGTGGAGTATGTCGTGGTGACTGAATGTGTTTACTCCCGTCAAATCAGGTAGGCTGAAAACGGGCGGGAAAGGTGCTTTTCCAAAGGAAAACTGAGGTGTTGTTATCAGGAAAAGGGCTAATGGATGCAGTCAGTTAAAAAAAAAAAGTCTAGTATATTTTCAAATTTTGCTTCCTTATCGTCAAGAATTTTGAAAACCTGTGTACCTCTTTACATGTTTTTACATTGACACGTAGACTTTTTTATCTGTGAGTCAAAAATATGTAAGAAAAGGTAATTTTCAGAATTGTGTACACAAATATTTTAAAATAAAACTATCATCTCACTCCTTTAGTTGCATATAATAGAATATAAATACTACAGCAACTTGATACCCTCTAACATGTATTTAAAAAATTGTGGACTAGCTCTTTAATAGTCAAAAATATCAAATTGTGCCTTCCTTTTTTGGGGATCATATTTCTAGTTTCCTTTTCAGAAAGAAGTTTACCCTCATATAGTTTATGCTTGAAAGTCTTATTAGTCATCCAGTGATCTTCTTCTGGAATAAAAGTACTTGTATAGCTTTAAATTAGAAAAAAATGTCTGTGATTTAAGACTCTAGGGGTTAATTTTTTTTCTAGATTTAATTATTACAAAATTATTACTACAGATAATCAAAGCAACAGAAATATATTAAAATCTTCCGTAATTAATTATTAAAGAAGAAAATAATAATTTTGGAGGGTAGTAAGAGGAGGGTAGATTATAGTACCTTTTATTTTTTTATTTTATTAATTTTTTAGAGCTTTATTTGAGAGAGAGAGAGAGAAAGAGGGAGAGCACTAGAGCAGGGGGAGGGGCGAAGGGAGAGGGAGAGAGAGAGAGAATCTCAGACTCCCTGCTGAGCATGGAGCCTGATGCGGGGCTTGATCCCAGGACCCTGAGATCATGACCAGAGCCTAAATCAAGAGTCGGACGCTTAACCTACTGAGCCACCCAGGCGCCCTGTAGCGCCTTTTAAAAGGGGCTTGGCAGGCACCTAATTTTCCCTTCAGTGGACACTCTGGAAGTCAGGAATTTTCACCGCCTTTGGGGCAATACATTAATTAGTAATTAGTTCTCTGTAACAAATCACCATAAACTTAGTGGCTCAAAAGCACACCCATTTACCAGCTCACAGTTCTGGGGGTCAGTAGTCTGAAATGATGTGACTGAATTTTCTGCTCAGTGTCTCCCGAGGCTGAAATCAAGGTACTGACAGAGGCTGTGTTCTCATCTGGAACTGTGGGCTTTCTTTCAAGGTCACATGGTTGTGGCAGAATCTAGTTCCCTCTGGTGGTAGGAATGAGGTCCTTGTTCCCTCGCTGGATGTCTGCTGCTCTCAGCTTCTGCAGGGCACACACATTCCTTGTCATGTGGCCCCCTCTCTCTTCAAAGCCAGCAGGGGAGAATTTTTTATGCAATCACTTCCCTCTCATATTTTATTTATTTTTTATTTTTTTTATTCCCTCTCATATTTTAAATCTTTGCCCTCTTCCTGACCTCTAGACCTTTGACCTTTATGGCTCATGTGATTAGATCAGGGTAATCTCCCTATCTTAAGGTCAACTGCTTTGGGACCTTGATTACATTTGCAAAGTCTCATCACATTTAGATTCATATTTGATTGAGTAACTGGGGGAGAAGGTGTGTGTGCACCAGGGGTTGGGAATCCTGGGGACTGTCTTGGAATTCTCCCTGCCTCAGTGAGATACTCTGAGGGTAAAAAGTTTGACTTTTTAGTTTTGTCTCATTTTTGTAAATGCAAGAAGGGCACTTGTGACTGGGGAGATGGAAAAGGAGAGCGCCCTGAGCAGGACAGTACCTGGAGTACAGGTGCCTTGTCCGGGCAGTGGATTTTAGGAAAGCATGGGTATGGAAGTTGGGGATCAGGCATTGATTTGCTGAACTCTTTGTGCCCACGTCAGTCTTTGTACCCCCAGGGATACACCTGTTCCATTCGGAAAACTGTTGCATCTGTGATCACGGAGACACCTTGATGCTTGGCAAATAGATAACGTCAAAGCAGCAAATGGAGCTGGCAGCCAGAGGGTTGGGGCTGGGAGGGTGGAAACAGTGACAACAAAAAGACCCTGATGCAAAAGCAATTGCCACTTTCTTCTCCGATCCCCAGACAGGCTTTTTTTTTTTTTTTTTCTGGAAGAATATTCTGTTTCCTCTCTAGGGAATAAAGAAATCTGAAGTCACAGCTCGCTGTTATCCTTACAGCTGTAACTGTTGCCTAGGAACCAGATTCCCCTTCTCCTTGCTTGTTGCCAGGGAGAGGGGAGAAAGGTAGAGAGGAGCGCACTTCTGAACCTCTTCAGAGCTATTGTCCTACCCACTCCACACAGGACTCCTTGCTTCGGGGAGTTGGGTGGATTGTCCAAGGCCAGCAGTTTAGATTCTATGAGCAGAGCGACACTGGTCCCCTTGCCCCAGGCTGCTTGGGCAGGGAACTGGGAGGAAGAGCACTCATGGGGACGTCTCCTTATGGAAGGGACCATGACAGCCCCCTTTTCTCCTTTTGGCCCGGTCTAGGGCAAACAGAGGATGTGCAGATGCTCCTGAGCTTTGGGGCAGACCCTACCCTGCGGGATCGACAGTCCCGCTCTGCCATGGATGTCCTGAAGAGGAATAAGAACTTCAAAGCCATTGAGAAAATCAACAGTCACTTGGCAAAGCTGGCTGCATGTTCTAAGGACCTATCAGGTACAGCTTCTAGGGAAATAACTTTTTGGGAGATGGGTGGTAAAACGGGTCCTGTGACATGAGATACAAATCAGTTTATACTTTCTCAGTATATGAAGATGGAAGTGAGACCCCCAGTCTTTGGAAAACTTGTTTGCTTTTTTTTGAAAGACAGAGACAACTCTTATTTAGAGAGTGTCTGTGACATCCCGATCACTTTGCCAGGTCCACCTTTGGGCAGTTTGGGTGATTTTTTTTTTCCCCATGCATGCACACAGTATAAAAAGGAAAAAAAGTCATACAGAAGAGGGGCTAACAAAACATCAAGCCTACTCCTCAGAAGCAACTACAACCAACAATTTAAAATACATTCATATCTCTGAAATAGATACGGTTTATTAGTTTGGGACAGCATCTATTGACTGGCTGCTGTATAGGATGAAATGCAACAAGTTAGCTCCAACTGATGAATTTTGCCCAGTAATGTCATTTGTGTCGTTTCCATTCTGTTCCTTAGCTCTGAGTTTTCTGGGCTTCATCCATAGATGAATTGTAGAAATGAAAAACCAAGTAAATGGCATTTACATGGTGGTAGTATGATTATGTAAGTGGTTATGTAAACTACGTTCTGCAACTGGTATAGCAGAACCCATAGAAAAGAACCACCAAACGTCCTGAAAACTTCGCTCTTTCAATGTGATACCATTTAAGCGTCCCAGTTTAATGAACCCTATGTGTATACACGTATGTATGCATATATACTGTTTGGACCTTATTTAGATTTTTTATTTAGACTTCAGCCCCAGTGTGTGTGTGTGTGTGTGTGTGTGTGTGTGTGTGTATAAATGCTTCCTTTAGTTCTTGCACTCATATATGACTTTGTGGCTCATGTTGTCTGTTTAGATTTCTCTCTTGATCTGTTAGTATACCTACTCAAGTAAGTTTCTTCTGGAGGAGGCATGGACTTATGGAGTTTTTGAAAATGTCTTTATGTTGTCTTTATATTGGTTGAATATGGGCATTGTATTTTCAAATGTAGGCATTGTATTTCATGGATTCTAAATTGCAGATTCTCCCCACATCTTTAAAATTGGAATGTGTTTTACCATCAGTGATGGGTCAGTTTGATGCAGCTGTTTCTGGTGTGTAGGACAATGCACAGGATCTTAGATTTATGAAATATGCTGTAAAACCTTGTTCCTCCCAACTTTGAGGAAATTGTGTCATTGTATTCTAACCTCCATTTGCTACTGATTAGAAGTCTGATGTCAGTCTCATTTATTTTCCCTTCTAGGATTTCTCTGTCCTTCGAGTTTTGAAATGTCCCTGGGAAGTTTCTTGGTGTGGGTCCTTATACATTCTTCTCACTTGGCTCTTGTTGGCCCCTCTCAATCTAACTTTTTTAGCTCAGGGAAATTTATCTTCTATCATTTTGTTCCCTTCTGATGTCTCTTTGCTGCAAGTATTAAATGGCTGAGCTTCCTGAATTTATAACACGTCTCTCTACTTTTCCCTACTGTTCTCTAGGTATTTTTTCTTCCCAGTCCTTTAACTTGGTCTACAGCTTTTCCTTTTATAACTCAGCTTGCCCATTGCATTTGTTTTAATTTGGAAACTCAGTTTTAATTTCTAAGAACTCTTGCTCTCTGATTTTTTTCTAATCCATGGCAGCTTTTGCTTGTTTTATATGTGCCACCTCTTCTTGAATGGCATTTGAGAATATTGAATTTTTTTTCTTCCTGAAAGAACATCCTCCTCTTCTCTGAATTATTTGTTTCTTTTGGGGTGAGTAGATTCACTTTCTTGTTTCTCTTTTGTGCTATTGCTTTTCTTTAATTATCTTCTGCTCTTTGGATGGTCTGTGTGCATGAATGAAGGACTGGACTGATTAATACTTAATAGATGGTTAGTGTGTTTACTGAAGTTATTTGGATGTGTTTCCCCAGAAACACTCCCCCACCCCTGGAGTGGGTAAGTAGGTGGCGGGGTGTATGTGTTGGAGTGGGATGCAGTTGGACAGGTGGGGGTCATCGCAATTGCCAGGGTCAGGAAATTTTCACATGGGGGAGAAGCTGTTTTTCATTTAACGTCCCTGCCCCTCATTGCCCCATCTATGTTTTCATTTTCATTTACTTATTTAAAATATCATCTGTTGTTTCTGTGAGATCACTGGAATGAGGGGAAAGAAGTGTATTTGCAGAGTTCTCTCTTTTTAAAAGACCCCCGTGTTAAGGACTTGTGATTTCTTCTGTGAAGTAGTAAATTAATAAGTCACTGTGAGATGCTTTCTGAGAGTTTATGCCTGTAATCTCAGCTTCAGGATGGGTTCTACTGTTTGAGAAATTGAAACTAACCGAACAGATTTCTTTGCCAGCGAATTTCCAGGTTTTAGTATAACAACAAGAAAGGACCACCAGTTAATGGTAGAAAATGGCTGATTTGTTTGCAGATTTTTTGCTTGCATTTAATTTTTTTGTTTGCAATTATTTCTAACCTTAATTCTTAGAATACTGTATATGTGTATGTGTATGCTATATCTAGTGGTATGGGCTTTAGCATAAGCCATGCTATTCTGTTTAGTTTTTAAAGTTTTGATTTTTTTCAGTTTTTTTTTTCGGGAGAGCATAATAGAATCTTTGAATATCTGCTAATCCTGAAAACAGCTCAGTTTCTGAGATAGGGTCTAACCCTCCTTTCCTCTCTACCTTCACCAGCTAGATTTGTGGCCCAGATTTGGAACCAGGAGAAGAGACTCAGTAGAAAAGCAGCTGGTTCCCTTTTTACTTATTAGAAATCAGTTATGCTCGCTTGGGAAGAAAAGCACATTCAAGAGGAACGTGCCTCCTTCCAAGCCTGCCTTTTGGCTCACTGGGTAGTTTGTGATGACAGTGGATACAGCGAAGCCTACAGCCCCTGATACTCCTTGGTAAACTTATTGGTTGTTTGGTTACTTTAAAGTATTCTAGACCATCGACCATGAATTTTTCCTTGCCATGCTAGAAGAATATTGAAAGACTATAGGGAAACATGGAATCACAAAAAGCAAAAGAAACTGATAAAAATCGGACAAGTTGAGGATGGCCAGTTATGAGGCAGGGCTAGCGAGTTGGAGTCTTCTGGGTAGCGTACTTCCCAAAGACCCCTAGCGGTGGAACCCTTCTAGACGTCAGTATTGGAATATGACGTCTGTACTGAGTAGCACGGTTACTTTGTGCATCCATACAGCTGTATAGAGTTGTATGCATACATTTTGTTTCTGAGATTTTGCCAGTGGCATAAACTTTAAAACCTGAGGTGGGGCTGGGGAATCTTTGTAGATGAAGACCATGCAATATAATTTTTGGTACTGATGTAAATGTTCTATATCTGCTCTGTCTCATAGGATAGCCTCTGGCCACCTATGGCTGCTTTTGAGCACTTGAAATCTGCATGACTCATGCAACAGAAGAATTGAAATTCTAATTTTATTTTAAATACAGTGGCCACTGTAGTGGATAGTGTAGTTTTAGACTTTAGTCCCAGCATGGTCTTTTAAACCAGAGTAGTAGTTGAGAAGACAGGCAAAGGGGGGGCCTGGGGCCATGGGCATAAATGTAGATCTCCAGTCATAAAAATGAAGATTTTATGGACTTTAATCCCTCCCCATCCTCACACATTAATGGGCTTGATGGACGCACACTATCTCTGGGAAGAGCTTCTGCTGGGGTGTTGGGTACCCTGGCTCCTGACCTGAGTCCACGGACTTAATGATTTTTGTTTTTTTACATCTGTGGCCCCAAGTAAAGCACCATCAGGGAGCTAGGTTTTTGTACCCAGACGAACAGCATTCTAACTTAGGGACTAGGATAAAAGATGTTCTCACCCTTCGCTCATCCTGAGCGTTGCTGTGCAACATTTTAATGATTATGGTGATGATGACTTTGGAGAGGGTGGCTTTTGCACCGAGGTGAGAAATGAAGGGTCTTGCTGAAGATTTCTGCTGTTCTCTAAACCAGAGCTTCCCATTGTCTTTTTTTTTTTAAAGATTTATTTATTTATTTATTTGAGAGACAGAGAGAGCGCACATGAGAGGGGGGAGGGTCAGAGGGAGAAGCAGGCTCCTTGCTGAGCAGGGAGCCCGATGCGGGACTCAATCCCGGGACTCTGGGATCATGACCTGAGCCGAAGACAGTCGCTTAACCAACTGAACCACCCAGGCGCCCTGGAGCTTCCCATTGTTAACAGGAACCATTTGGGAGCCTGTTAAAATGCAGATTTTGATTTAGCAGGTTCAGGACAGGACCTGAGATTCTGCAGTTCTTGCAAAGTACCAGGGGAAGCCAGAGCCCACTTGGAGGAACAAGGCTTTACCTCTAAGTAGTCAGGACTGTATATAGCAGTCCCCCTTTATCTGCAGGGGATACTTCCAAGCCTCCCAGTGGATGCCTGAAACCGTGGATAGTACTGAACCTTGTATGTACTGTTTTTTCCTATACATACATCCCATCAGGTTTGATTTATAAATTATGCCCAGTGGGAGATTAACAACAACTCATAATAAAATAGAACAATTATAACAATCTGCAGTAATAAAAGTTACGTGAATGTTGTCTCTCTCTCTCTCAAAATACCTGACTATACTGTACTCACACTTGTGATGATAATGGGATGATAAAATGCCTGCCTGGTCAGGTGAAATGAGAATGATGTAGGCACTGCGACAGAGCATTAGGCTACTATTGACCTTTTTTTTTTTTCCGGATTTATTTATTTATTATTTTAGAGAGAGAGAGCATGGGGGGAGGGGCAGAGAGAGAGGGAGAGAGAGAATCTCAAGCAGATTCTGTGCTGAGTGCAGAGCCCGGCGTAGGGCTCGATCCCACAACCCTGAGATCATGACCTGAGCCGAAACCAAGAGTCGGAGGCTTAACTGACTGAGCCACCGAGGCACCCGTACTACTGACCTTCTGACGATTTGTCATAAGGAGGATCATCTGCTTCTGGACTGCGGTTGACTGGGTGACCGCGGTGGAAAGTGAAAACTCTTAACTGCTTTTACCTGCCTCTCACGGCCACCACTAGGTGGCAGCACACCTACCTCTCTGGCCGCTGTCGATTCTCTCTTCTCAGGACCAAGAACAGGATTGGAGCCTTCCTTCTCCTCAGGGTTTGTAATCTGTGATTCACTCAGAGTGAGAACCATTCCAGGCCTCTGAGGCCTTCTCTCTGCCGCTCCAGTGGGAGCCGGCTGCTTTCTGCTCTGTGCTCATGCAGGCACCTTGGACACAGCACTCAGAGGACCCTGGAACCTTCTCTCTGTGTTGGTTTTCCCCACGGATGGGGCCTGGGACGCAGAGGCCCTGGTTCGTCATCTTACCATCCCTCAGCACCAAAGACGGTGCCCTGTTTTCAGTAAATGCAGGCATCTGGAATCAACCTAAAGGATGCTCATGATACTTTTTCCTTACTATAAATGCAATGTTTTCTTTAAAAGAATTACAAAATATAGAAAAGGAAAACAAGAAAACATGAATTCTCCATAAACTCACCTGCCCCCCCCAAATTAATATATTTGTGATTTGGTCATTTAGTCGTATTCCATGCTTTCATAATTATACATTTTTCTTTTCTTTTATAAAAAATGAAATGGGGACATAAATTTGAATTGATAAAATGTGTGTACTAAAACTTAATCAGTTTTGCCTTTTTTAGCTTGAAAGAAAAATTTCAGGCTAGGGCAAAATCTCTTTTTGAAATGATTTATTTCTATTTTCTAACACTTCTGAGCACTGTTGCAATTTCAGAAGATCTCTTTGTTTTAATTTTTAATTTCAAATCTGCTTATATATTTACTGAATATCACTGTAGAAAATTTGTAAAAACATAGTTTTATGTAAAAAGAAAAATTTATTGTGATTATACTTTGGCATATTTTATCCAGTCTTTTTGTTGGTGTTGTTCAGCACTTACGTAATCATCTTTTGAAAAGCAATCTGTGATTATAATGTCTCTTACTAAGCTTATAGAAAATTTAGAAAAAAACTAGACAAATTCAGAGTAATAAATAAGTCACCCACATCTACCCAGGGGTACCCTTGCCAGCACCTTTCCTTCTATGTGTCTTTACATTGTTAGTATCATTCTCTGGTTTCTTTCCTGACATGTGGAACTTTCTTTGACCCATTGCTTAACTATTCTGAACCACACAACCATGCATTTATTATACAACTGCATTTAATTATACTGGCCATCTTAGTCTATTTCTGTTCAGTGTCAAGTGACTTTTATACTAATTTCCCTAGTGGAAGAATGTTGTTCTAGAAAAGATTTTAATGGCATGAGGCTGGGGGACAAGTAACACATGATAGTGAAGGAAGTTGCTCCTTTTCCAAGGATCCTATTTCTCTGTAATGTGAGCTTTCACCATTTCTGTGTGTTCGTAGGTATTTTAGGATGAAGGTGGGAGGGCCGAGTCACTGTCAGAGCACATAGACGTTTTCCGGGCTTCCAGCTGAGGTGATGTAGGTCTTCCTTTGCTAAGTGGTTTCCATTTCTTTTTCTCTGGAGGATGGTGCTAAAGTGGGTCTTGCTTCTCTCTGGCACCTGAAGGTCTCTTGAGTAGAGGGCAATGAGCCCCTGAAGTCGGTGTGTGTATGTGTGTGTTTCTTGTGTTCTGACTTGATTTGTTGAAAGGTGACCCAGGTGTGCATCAGAAGGCACAGCAGATAATGTTGGAGCTCTGCTTAGATCCCCTGGATCCCTTTCACCATTTGTGTGCCCCTCGACGTGGGGGTGCCTTGACTTTGGGAAGCCAGCACCTAAGGCTTCCTCTCAAGGAGAACAGCGTATGGAGCCAGTTTTGCTGGGGCTCATTTAAACTAGAAGTGCCTGAGGACTTACATCCTCCCAGGGCAGCCTATAGCCAGTGATAGATCGAGGTGAGAATTTGAAAGCCCGTCTTCCTGGCCTTGGATGGGGATAGCTGTGAGGGGTACTCTCACTCCAGAGCTTCCCTGGGCCATCAGGCAAGACCACCTGGCTTCCTTCTGACCCCTAATCTGCTTCCCACCCATCACCTCCTTCGTGAATTACTTGCACACAAATCCTTGACCCAGGGCCTACTGCTGGGAAACCTGATGAAGGTAGATGTTTTTCATTTTTTTCTCATTTTCAAATAGTCCATCTCTTTTAAAGTGTTCCTCCTTCGTTGGAACACGACATTGAAACTTTGTTCATCTCTGCACAGTGTGACAGCACCTAATGCTGTGGGCCGGGCCCTTTTCATTGGGTGTGAAAGCACGTCCAGTTTTGCTCCCTGATAAAATACTCTATTTTAAGCGAGAGTGCTTTTTGAGTGTATCACCTGATAGCAAATAAAACATTTGCCCATTTCAACATTCTGTCGGGGGTTTTTCTAATCATGGCTACTTTCTCAAATAAACTGAACCAAGGGGATATTGTCTTCCCTTCTTTGGCCAGAGAGGTGGCTCCTTCCTCTTGGGTTTTTCTGCTGGCCAGTGAGACGCGTGGGTGGCTGGCAGGTGGTGCTAAGCCCTCCTGTTTCTGTCACTTCCCTCAACTCTTATGTCAGTTATCTATTGCTGTGTAACAGACTGCTCCCAAATTTAGTTGCTTTAAACAACAAGCATTTATTTCGCTCGTGACCCTGCAGGCCAGCAGTTTAGGCTGGGTTGTTCTCATAGCTTTAACTGAATTCCTCCAAGAGGCTGTGGTCTTGCTGATCTTGGCCAGGCTCTTTCACATCTATGGACCCTCAGTTTGGACAACCGGACTGATTCCTCTTTGTTCTATGCTGTCTCCTGTCCCCCCGAAGTCGAGACTGGACCTGTTCACTTGGCAGAGGCCAGGGTCTCAAGAGAGTGAATAGAACTAAGCCAGGCCTCTTGAGGCCCCACCTCAGAACCAGGACAAAAATCACACTGCATTCTTTTTTTTTTTTTTTTAAATTTTTTTATTGTTATGTTAATCCCCATACATTACATCATTAGTTTTAGATATAGTGTTCCATGATTCATTGTTTGTGCATAACACCCAGTGCTCCATGCAGAACGTGCCCTCCTCAATACCCATCACCAGGCTAACCCATCCTCCCAAACCCCTCCCCTCTAGAACCCTCAGTTTGTTTTTCAGAGTCCATTGTCTCTCATGGTTCTTCTCCCCCTCCGATTTCCCCCCCTTCATTCTTCCCGTCCTGCTACATTCTTCTTCTTCTTTTTTTCTTTCTTAACATATATTGCATTATTTGTTTCAGAGGTACAGATCTGAGATTCAACAGTCTTGCACAATTCACAGCGCTTACCAGAACACATACCCTCCCCAGTGTCCATCACCCAGTCACCCATCCCTCCCACCCCACCCCCCACTCCAGCAATCCTCAGTTTGTTTCCTGAGATTAAGAATTCCTCATATCAGTGAGGTCATATGATACATGTCTTTCTCTGTTTGACTTATTTCGCTCAGCATAATACCCTCCAGTTCCATCCACGTCGTTGCAAATGGCAAGATCTTATTCCTTTTGATGGCTGCATAATATTCCATTGTATATATATACCACATCTTCTTTATCCATTCATCTGTTGATGGACATCTTGGCTCTTTCCACAGTTTGGCTATTGTGGACATTGCTGCTATAAACATCGGGGTGCATGTACCCTTTCGGGTCCCTACTTTTGTATCTTTGGGGTAAATACCCAGTAGTGCAATTGCTGGATCATATGGTAGCTCTATTTTCAACTTTTTGAGGAACCTCCATACTGTTTTCCAGATCACACTGCATTCTATTGGTCATACCAAGTCTGGAAGCCAGGCTAGAATCCAGGATGGGGAAGAGAATAGGCTCCACCTCTTGATGGAAGGAGACCCGAAGTCATGGGGCAAAGAAGGGGCTCCGCGGAGGGGTGGCAAGCCGGGGTAACTTTTGCAATCTCCCACAGCTGTGATCTCTGTATTCTGAGGCATCGTGTGCTTGTTTTGCAGGACTGAACAATGGTGACGGACCTGTTAGTGAGACTGACATTTTCCGGAAGGCCTCTGAGCAGCTGGTGAAGTACATGAACTCAGGAAGCCGGCTACTGCCTAAAAACTTTCTGAAGCAAGAAGTCGTTCAGAGGTTCTTGCGCCTTCTTTCTTCTCTGCAAGGTAACTTTCCTCACAACATTTAGTTGTGCCAAAGATGACTTATGCCTATTAGAACTCTTTTCTGACATCTTTAAAACAATTAATTAAAAGCATGAAAGTGATGAGCTATGTGTGAAACATTCAAATAGCACAGAAAGTTATTCAGCAGAAAGTCCGTATCATCTACCCTGAACATTAGTGCCTAAGTCCCATCTCCAGCGTCAGTCTCTGTGTCTGGTTTTTCATGTATCCTGCTAGAAGTACTTTTGCCTATACGATCCCTTTTTATTTTATTTATTTATTTATTTTTTATTTTTTAATTTTTTTAAAAGATTTTGTTTATTTGACAGAGAGAGACACAGCGAGAGAGGGAACACAAGCAGGGGGAGTGGGAGGGGGAGAAGCAGGCTTCCCGCTGAGCGGGGAGCCCGATGCGGGGCTCTATCCCAGGACCCCGGGATCATGACCTGAGCCAAAGGCAAACGCTTAATGACTGAGCCACCCAGGCGCCCCTTAACTTTTATTTCTGTAGAGCTTTCTAGGCATTTACCGAAATAACCTGATAACTGCTATTCTGTTTTGTCTCCCTGTATTTCAGTGCTCCTTAAGCAGAATACTCTTAATATTATGCAAAACTTAAGCTGGGCTCTTGCCCTTCTGATCTTAGTAGAATGCCCTGACTCACGTAATCTCCAAGACAGTCAATTCTGCTCTCCTGGGCCAGGCTCTACTCCCCTTAAAATACTTCTGACCTTCCCAAGAAGGTCACACCTCCGGTGCTTATACCGACATTTATGAGTGGTTGAGTGCTGCCCAAAGTAATTACTTGCTTATATTTCCCCCAGAGGTTAAAAATACCGACGCATAATTCTTGTTAATTACGCCTAAATGTGTTGGGTGGTATCTGGGGCAGGAGTCATATGAACCTTTTTGGGAGTGTGGTGTATTCTTATTTTTGAAAGAAATTCCTCCTGACCTGGTCTGTGACATTAACCGTGACTGCGCCAACACCTTCATCAAGTTTTTACTGGAGAAACAGAAATGGCCGGAAGTGCTTCTGTTGCTGACCCGCAAAGTAAGCGGGGAGCCACCGCTGGGAGACTGCCTCATCAAGGGCTGTAACTTCTCAGACCTTGACCTCTGCGCTGTCATCCCCCGCCTCAGCGCCTGGGACCCTCGGAGGATGCAGCTCCTGGGCTGCCTCATCGACAGTGGAGGTGAGAATGCTCATGATGGACACTGGGGACTTGTCCCTTGGGACACCACTGGTACTGGCTCTTTCACTTGACTTTGGAGACTCCTTTAAATTCTGGCCCATTCTCTTCCTCCATAGCTTCTCATTTTGTAACAGCGACCAGGTTAATGCCCTGTTAGTGGGTGCTGGCCTTGTAGGAACTCTGCGTCTTTGTGAACTCTAGTCACCTCTGTTGTCTTTTCTTCTGCCTTGTGTGAGAGACCTCAGGTGCGTGCAGGGGGGCCCTTGGCCCCGGGTGTGGCGCACAGGGTCCTTTCCTCACGACTCCTGGCTGGACTTTTCCCTGCACCCAGTATGCTGCGTGAATCCCTGTCAACTCTCCAGCATTCTTTTCTAATCGGCGGATTAGGATTTGAGGTGCTTCTTTGTAAAGAAACAGCCGAATAATTGGTGGGTGGATACATCTACTGCTGTAATCAGCGCAATCACACTTGGCTGGATGTATGTCTGGAGAGAGCCAGCATCTTGCTGGATTGCGTTTTTTTTTTAATTTATTTTGTAAAGATTTAATTTATTTATTTGAGAGAGACAGAGAGAGAGCATGAGTGGAGGGAAGGGCAGAGGGAGAGGGTGAAGCAGACTTCGGCAGGGGCGCCCAATGTGGGACTCGATCCCAGGATCGCGAGATCATGGCCTGAGCCAAAGGCAGACGCTTGACTGACTGAGCCACCGAGGTGCTCTGGACTGGGTTTTATTTTAAAACTGATTTGGAAACACCAGCCTCCTCCTGCCCCCAATTCCCAACCCTCTACTAATGCCACTACTAGTTGTGTGGCCTTGGGCATGCTATATCTGCCTCCATCTCCTTGTTTATAAAATGGGAACGATAACAGTCCTCTTTCTCAGGGCTGTTTTGAATGTTAAATGAGCTCACGCATGCAGGTTCTTGGAAGAGCACTGCGGCCGTGTGGTTTTCTGCTTGCTCGGCTATTTAAGAGGGAATGTCCTTTATTGGTCCTTTGCTCTCAAAGTGCTATACCAAGCCTTTGGGCATTGGCTGTTCCCCACAGGTTCCAAGAGGTCGATGGAATGCCTCCTATAGTTTATTTCTTCAAAACCATTCCTCGAGTGGAATGTTACTACCTTTGCCTGGAAACTGCGGCGGTCATGGGCTTCCTATTTTATTCCTGAGTCAGCCAGTGCTTACGAAGTGCCTCCCTGGAATCGGTTGCTGGGGACCAGGGACAAAGTGAAAGTGTGGCTGCTGCGTGGGGGTGTGCGGATCACAGGGGTGCAGGTCAGGGAGATTGCGGTGCAGAGGGGATGCATGGACCGAGCTAAAGGGAAGCTGATGTTGGGGGTGGAGAGGTGTCAGGGAAGATGCCATTTGAGGGTAGATGGGCATCCTCAGGAAGAAGCGTCATAGAAGCAACGGACGTAGGAAGCCATGCTCCTATCCCCATCACCGACTATGTATCAGGTAGGGTGTTAGGCAGCCACTGGGGTTTCCGTTGTTCCGGGCCCTGTCCACACTCCCGGGCAGGGCTGAAGACAGAGCCCTGGGACACGAAGGGGAGCAGGAGAGTGGGGAGAGGCACGGCCCATGAATGGGACACTGGAAGGAGTTGGGCTTTCACTCTGAGGGCTCTGGGAAGCCTTCGCCTCAGAAGTCGGGTCAGCATCAGCTCTTCCCTTGGAGTATAAGGCAGACGTTCCCTCCTCCTCAGGTGAGCCAGGTGGTCACTTGGCACAGGGTACATCCCTCATGGGGATGCGCCTTTCTCCTCTGCCTTCTCAGCCTTGCCCAAGGGTCTCCACGACAGCCAGGAGACGCCGCTTGTCATGTGCCTGAAACATGAGGACTTCGAGCTGGCATTTCTTCTCTTGACCAAGGGTGCAGACCCCCGCAGTATCTCCCTCACAGAAGGTGATACTCCTTTGCATGCAGCACTCCACATCTTTTTAGACATCAAAGGTAGGCCTTTATTTTTTAACCAGTCTTTTCTTTGAAGAGGAAGCCGGATATTAGAACTGATGCTATGCTTTTTCATCTTTCCTATTGGGAAAACCAACGATCTGAAAAAGGACTGTTTCTTGGTCAGGCCCACCCATTATCTCCTGGCCCCTCACCCACAGCTGGATGAGAAGGAGCAACCATCATGGTGAATGGTCAGGGTGGGTTGATTGAGGAGGATTCTTAAGTTTCAAAGTTGGCTGTCCTCCAGAAATTGGCCAGATATCCCTTGGGAGCAAATTGTCCCTGGTTTTCAACCACTGGCTTACCAAGTGCTTGGGGAGGTGTGGCGTTCTGATATGCCCCTGGCTGGCATCTCTCCAGATCCAGGGGTCTCTATTCTCTGGGAAGAGCGGCTCAGCACTCAAAGCGTTTTATTTATGTCTTTCAGCTGACATCGGTTTTAACTTCCTCAGCTACCTGTTGGATCTCTTCTGGTCCAACCCCACTGAATTTTGCTACCTCAACCCCAACAGCCAGGACAGCAATGGGAACACGCTGATGCACATCATCTTCCAGAAGGGCATGCTGAAGCGCATGAAGAAGCTGATAGACCTGCTGGTGAAGTTTGACATCAACTTGAACTTGAAGAACAAAGAAGGCAAAGACGCGAGGCACCGGATTAAGAAGAACGATGCTCTGCTCTTGGCCTGGAACAAAGCTGTGATGGAGAACAAGCGGAGGAACCGGCAGGACTCTGCTGCCCACCCGGGGAAGCTCCCGAGGCCCACTGCCTCTGGTCACGTGTCTCAGCTCAAGTCCCAGGGTTCATCCAAGTCACTGCCATGCAGCATCCCTGCCAGGACCCTGCCCGAAGGAACCATGGTTCCCGACAGCTGGGAGACTCTCCCGGATGCCCAGGAGATGAGGCAGGAGCCTGGAGCTGTCAGGCCCTTCTCTCTGAGAGACCGCCTGGTGCAGGACATCATGGGTTTAATTCAGCAGGTTGAATTGGATACGCCCCTCTCTGAGGACTGTCCTCAGGACTCTGAGCCTCTGGAGGCAGGCGTTGGTACAAAAGTAAAGAAGGACGAGCTCCAGCGAGCCCTGGGGCCTCAAGGCTCTGACTCTAGTGGGAACAACCACAGCGTCCTTGAGGCAGGGGGTGGATGTGCTCAGGCAGACCTCGTGGCCTCGCAGCTCATTCCTGCTGGCCACAGAGAGAGTGAGGGCAGCGATGATCCGGACAGCTGGAACACGCAGGACATTGAGGCCTGCCTCCAGGACTTCGAGAACATGACGTGGGAGATCGAATGCACTTCGGAAATGCTGAAAAAGCTGTCCAGTAAGGTCATGACGAAGGTCATGAAGAAAAAAATCATCTTAGCTATCCAGCAGCTGGGGAATGGCGAGTGGACGCAGGGCCTGCAGAAGCGGCTGAAGCACCTGAAGGGAAGCATCCAGCTCTTCGAGGCCAAGCTGGACAAGGGGGCCCGAATGCTGTGGGAGCTGGCCATTGACTTCTCCCCTCGATGCAGTGAGAACCCAGAGAAGATCATCGCTGCCACAGAGCAGAACCTGCACAGCCCAGAGAAGTCGGGTCGGGTCTACACAGAAATCATTCGGATCTGGGACATCGTCTTGGACCACTGCAAGCTGTCGGACTCCATCAGGGCCATCTGTAGTGCCTACAACCGGGGCCAGTCCTGTGTCCTGCGGAAGAAGCTGAAGGGCATCCACCAAGGCCAGATGTCAGCCAACGTGAAGGTCCAAAAGCGCATACCCCGCTTCTACGTGGAGGACACGGAGGCCGAGAAGAGCCGGGAGCACGTGAACCCCGAGTATTTCCCACCGGCCAGCGCGGTGGAGACGGAGTATAACATCATGAAGTTCCACAGCTTTAGCAACAGCATGGCCTCCAACATCCTCAATGACACAACAGCGACGGTGGAGTACCCCTTCAGGGTGGGTGAGCTGGAGTATGCCGTGATCGACCTCAACCCCAGGCCACTGGAGCCCATCATCCTCATTGGGCGGAGCGGCACTGGGAAGACAACTTGCTGCTTGTATAGGCTGTGGAAGAAATTCCACATTTACTGGGAGAAGGCTGAGCAGGCAGGAAGCCCGCTGCTGACCAAGCAGTTGTGGATGAAGAGAAGGTTGGAAGTGGAACCCGGAAAGGAAGGTCCCCGGACGGAGGAAGAGGACAAGGAGGAGGAAGAGGACAAGGAGGAAGAGGAAGGTTCCATGGAAGCAGAAACAGCGGACAGCATAGATGAGGAGCAGGATAGCGAAGCCTGTGCCGGGGGATCCAGTGGGGAGCCGGGGGAGCCTGGCCAGGCAGTGGAAGTGTGCGCCACAGAGCATCCCCACCAGCTGGAGCATTTACATCAGATCTTCGTGACCAAGAACCATGTCCTGTGCCAGGAGGTGCAGAGGAATTTCATTGAGCTTTCCAAGTCTACCAAGGCCACCAGTCACTACAAACCACTGGAACCCAATGTCCACAAACTTCAGGACTTAAGGGACGAGAACTTTCCTCTCTTTGTCACTTCCAAGCAGCTGCTTCTCCTGCTTGATGCTTCTCTGCCCAAACCATTTTTTCTGAGAAATGAAGATGGCAGCTTGAAAAGAGCCATCGTGGGATGGTCCAACCAGGAAGAGTTGACCATCCCCAATTGGCAAGAGGATGAGGAGGAGGCCGAGGCAGATGGGGACAATGGCGAGGAGGATAAAGCTGCAGAAACACGTACGTGTGACAGTGACCCCCGGGTGTATGTGACATTTGAGGTGTTCACCAATGAAATATGGCCCAAAATGATCAAAGGGAAAACCTCCTACAACCCCGCACTGATTTGGAAAGAAATAAAATCTTTTCTGAAGGGGTCTTTTGAGGCCCTCAGCTGCCCCCAGGGGAGGCTCACAGAAGAAGCGTATAAGAAATTAGGGAGGAAGCGGTCCCCCAATTTCAAGGAAGACCGGAGCGAGATCTACAGTCTCTTCTGCCTGTACCAGCAGATCAGGTCTCAGAAAGGTTATTTCGATGAAGAAGATGTTCTGTATAACTTGTCCCGGAGGCTGTCGAAGCTCAAGGTGCTCCCGTGGTCCATCCATGAGCTCTATGGCGATGAGATTCAGGACTTCACCCAAGCCGAGCTGACACTGCTGATGAAATGCATCAATGACCCCAACGCCATGTTCCTCACGGGGGACACGGCCCAGAGCATCATGAAGGGCGTGGCCTTCCGCTTCAGTGACCTGCGCTCTCTGTTCCACTATGCCAGTAGAAACACCGTGAACAAGCAGTGTGCCGTCCGGAAGCCCAAGAAGATCCACCAGCTGTACCAGAATTACAGGTCCCATTCGGGTATGTCTGGCCTTTGTGCTTGCCTGCAGGGGAGGTGCTTGGGCATCATCTTGCACTGCTTTGGTTAGGCTTTTGTAGCTGAAGTAAGGAGAGTATGTTGGAGTTTGTTGGGAAATGCACCCATGAACAAGAAGTCTTACGGTTTCTGCCGCTCGTCATTCGTAGATTGATAATTCAAGCTGTGGTTGAATGGAAATTACATTTTAGGGACCTTGCCATGACATGAAAACATTACAGGGGAACATTTAAACTGCTTTTGTTAAAGCACTTTGGAAGCACATTCTTGTGCCAGTTTTAAGTCATTAATTCCCAAAGCGGCTTTTCTCCTGAGGAGAAGCCAAAAAAGAGGCCTAGGGGGTGGTGGGAGATAGCACACACTCAGATGCTTTTAACTCGAACCTCAGTTGTGCCCCTTCTCTGGGCCAGATGTGATGCTAGGCAGCCGATGTAGACCACCCCTACTTCATCCTCACAACGACCCTGCCAGGTAGGCAGCCTTCCCATTTTACGAAGGACGCCAAGGCACGCAGGGTTTGAAAAACACAACATCCATGCCAGAATCCCTCCTTTAGGTTTATAAAATGCTCACACAATTCACCTCCTGTGTCCTGCATGTCCATGAACAATATAGAGTATCATTTTACTTTATTTAATGGGATCGTGCCAGACATATCTTTCTGCCACTTTGTATTTCTGCTTCATGTTACATTTTGGGATTCTGCATATTGATGATGTGGAGCTCTAGACCCTGCATTTCTAACTAGTGTTAGCATTCCATTTTAGGGCTGTACCACAGTTTGTTACTCATTTTCCAGTAATGGACATTAGGCTCCTGGCAGTTTTTCACTGTGACATACAATCCTGGAGCGAACCTTCCTGAGCTTCTCTCTGGATCTATGTTATATCCTCTTGCTTTACTCTTGGAATGGGTGTGAAAGGACATCTGGTATAGTTTGAATTTCCATTTTTTTGAGACGTGGTGTCTTTTCGTGTGTTTACCGGTGATTCTGTATTCTGTGAATTGCCTGTTCTCCTTTGCCTACCCTTTTAATGAGTTGTTTTTCTTACTGATTTGTTAAGAATTCTCTATGAATTTTTGCCTTTGCATCCTTTGTTGATTATAAAAATTGCAGAGCTTATCTTTTTAACTTTGTTACAGTAAAGGGGCATATGAGTGATGGTGTTCTTTAGTAGGAAGATACTTTAAAATTTTAACTTATGAATGTTTTCTTTTACGATTTGCTCTTTGGTGTCTTAAGAAATTTTTCTGATCTGGAGTTAGTAAGATATTCTCCTATATAATTTTCCAATGGTTTTAAATTTTGCTTTTTATATGTAGGCAGGTATTTAAATTTGGGTAAATTTAAGTAACTAAATTTAGTCTATCTAAAATGTACGTGTGGTGTGACATTGTCTTTATTGAACTAACCCTTCTCTGATCTAATTTTACTTTTTTCCATATGGAGAATCTGTGCTGACACCATTCACTGCTTGGTGCATCCTTGCCTCTGATTTGTAAGGCTGCTCTTCTTGTGTATCTGGGACTCTGTTTCTGGGCTCACTGTTTTCTTTGATTTGTCTCATTTGTCTGTCTTGTACTGTTAGCATGATATCACATTTGCCATAGTTATCAGATTCTTTTTTTGTAATGTTGACCGGAATTTCATTGAATTTATTGCTCTTTGGGAAGAATTCACATCTTTACATCATCGGGATTTCTGAACCATGACCTTGGCGTTTTTCTCTATTCAGGTCTTCTTTTAGTGCCTGAAATAATATTTTATAATTTTCCCCAGACATTTTACACAGCTGTTAGATTTATCCTAGGGATCTTATACTTTTTGTTACTATCAACGGCTGCCTCTTTTTCTTTTCTTTTCTTTTACATTTTCTATCAGTTATTACTGGTATAGAGGAATGCTATTGGTTTTTATATGTTGATCTGGTCAATCTAACAATCATACTGAACATTCTAACTTTTAGATTTTGGCATTTTTCTGCAGGTAAGGGCAGTCTTTATCTTCTTTTCTATATTTATCATTCATTTTTTCCTGCTATATTTCATTGGCTAGGGCCTTAAGCAGAAGCTTTAATAGGCATCTGTGTGTTATTTCTGAAGTTAATGGGAATATTTTTAATATTTTACCATTTAAGTCTGATGGTTATTGTAGGGTTTGATAGATGCTCTTTTTCTCGATGCAGCTCAGGTAGGCTGTGGTTTGGTGGAAAGAGAAAATACATGCATAACACACACACACACACACACACACACACACACACACGTTGTAAAATGAGATTAAAATTCTGATTTATTTAGCCAAGGAGTCAGAAAATGATTAGAAGGCAGGTGGCCTCCTAGAGTGTAGCTGCACCACACAAACTCAGCCCAGCTTGCCAGGGCTCTGGAAGTCCTCCCTGAGGTCGCATTTGAAAAAAAAATCACAGGAGCTGGCTGGGTCTGAGCAGTTCAACTTCTTGTTCTTCCGTGGTCTTATACCTGGGACTCAGATTGTGTAGTAATTTATTCTCTTAATAGGAAATGGAGCCCTGGCCCTCGTTCCTCTGTTCAGGAGACATTTCCTGAGTTCCTCCCCTGCTTGGCACTGTGTGTGGTGCAGAACTCTTTCTGTCCTCAGGAAGTGGCACCAGTTTTCTGTTGTTGGACCCAGTAGAAGGATCTGGCATGAGTGGTTGAATGAGCCCCTCATTCTGATTGACCCTCTGGTTCAGTGCCACTGGTCTGGGGCCAGCAACCTTTCTGATTGGCAAAACAAAGCATGGCCGAAGGGCTGTTCCTGGGAGCGATTTTGATGTTTCTGCTAAGTAACCCGTTAGGACAGTGGCTACATAAACCCCATGTTGGAACGGAGGGAAGATTGTGTGTATATGTTTCTGTGTATAGAGCCAGAAAAAGCCCCAATCATATGTACTAGATTTTAGGGACTTTATAAAACACCTAAAATGTTAAAAAAAAATCACAAGCAACCTGTAAGTCCACTCACTGCAAACGTTTTGTTTCATTTCCTTTTGATCTTTTTTCCTTATAGACATTAAATGCATGTATCATACACACTGTAGTTATTGATCATGTAGTGAATATATACTATGTTTAGTGAATATTTTCCCTTATGTTTTTTTCTTTTTTTAAAAATTGAGATTCACGTAGCGTAACATTCACCCACTTAAGATATACAGTGTAGTGGTTTTAATATATTCACAAGGCTGTGCAGCCATTACCACTACCTGATTCCAGAACATTTTCATCACCCCAAAAAGAAACCCTATACCATTAGCAGTCACTCCTCATTCTCCCTCACCCCCGCCCCTCTGGGAACCACTAATCTACTTTCTGTCTCTATGGATTTGCCTATTCTGGACATTTCATGTAATAGGAGTCATACAATATGTGGCCTTTTGTGTCTGGCTAAGTTATTAGCATAATGTTTTCAAGGTTCCACCATGGTGGAGGATGTGTCAGAGTTTCATTCCTTTTTATGGTGGAACCATCTTTTATTCTTTGGGTAGGCTCATTTAAAAATTATTTATCTAGTTTCTCTAAAAGGGCATTTCAGTGGATTCCCATTTATCACTGCAATCGACACTTCTGTGCCTTTTTCTGATTCTCCCATTAATGTACATCTCTGGCCTTTGCTAGCTTTTAAAGAGGAGGGAACCCCAGTAGCAGCTGATTTGCTTAGATTCGGCAGTTTCCACTTGTGCTCCCGACTGTATACATCTAATAATATTACTACTGGGAAGTAAAATTTCTCCTTATTATTTGGTAATAGCAGTGGGGACATGTTTGCCCATTTCATGGTGTTCTACCAAGAACACGGTATTCTACCTGCTGTCAGGCAAAGGGCACATGGCACAAAGTGAACCATGGAGAAGACCCAGGATGATCTGTGTTCAATTCAGCTTCAGATCCTGTCACGTGGAGGTTTTTACTAACTTCTTAGACCTTGGAGTCTCTGCTTGTAAGGGTGGGATTGTCTGGTCTATGTCACTGGGCAGTCCTAACGATTAAATGGGGTATTTTTATGAAGGTGCCTGTCTTGTGGTAGTGTTCATTCATCTTGACTGGCAACGTTACTCAGAGCTTAGATAAGCAAGGGGACCCAGGGAGAAAGCTCTTCACAAAAGCCTTTCTCCAGTTCTACCTTTTTTCTTAGGATAGTCCTCTCGGCTGGGTATAAACCTGGTGGGGAGGGGATGGAGGCCTTGGTTGCTGCCCCCACCTAACATTCAGCCCTGCTGTTACCATGACAACGTCTCTATGGCTCCAAGCTCCAATGAGAGGGTCCGAATAATTTTTGTTCCCTTACCATCCATGCCAACCGCTTATATTAGCTTTCTAACAGCTCTAATTGTTTATATTTCTGCCTTGATTTTTCTTTATGAGGTAATTTTTTCTAATATGAGTATAGGTCAGGAGCGAGATCCAACAGAACCTTCTTAGCAACGCATCTCTGCCTTCATCCCCTGTACTGGGAGTAATATCACGCAGGGGCAAAGTGATAATCTAATGGGAACTAGAAACTGACTTGCAATTATCCATACTATCAGGACCAATATTGCTTCTCGAGAAAAAAAGCCAAAGCCCAAATAAAAAAACCAAACAAAGCACAAAAGCACACACACACACACAAAACAAAAACCCCATAGCCATGTTGTTGTCGTGTTGCTCCATATCTGACATGTGTTTTCTTTTTTCTTTTTTTTTTTAATTTTTTTATTGTTATGTTAATCCCCATACATTACATCATTAGTTTTAGATATAGTGTTCCATGATTCATTGTTTGTGCATAACACCCAGTGCTCCATGCAGAACGTGCCCTCCTCAATACCCATCACCAGGCTAACCCATCCTCCCAACCCCCTCCCCTCTAGAACCCTCAGTTTGTTTTTCAGAGTCCATTGTCTCTCATGGTTCTTCTCCCCCTCCGATTTCCCCCCCTTCATTCTTCCCCTCCTGCTACATTCTTCTTCTTCTTTTTTTCTTTCTTAACATATATTGCATTATTTGTTTCAGAGGTACAGATCTGAGATTCAACAGTCTTGCACAATTCACAGTGCTTACCAGAGCACATACCCTCCCCAGTGTCCATCACCCAGTCTGACATGTGTTTTCTGTTTTACCTCAGGGATCCTCAATCTGGCATCTGGAGTGGTGGATTTACTTCAGTTCTATTTCCCGGAATCTTTTGATCGCCTTCCCAGGGATTCTGGCCTCTTTGGTGGTCCCAGACCAACTGTCCTAGAGTCTTGTAGTGTGAGCGACTTGGCAATTTTGCTACGAGGGAACAAAAGGAAAACCCAGCCTATTGAATTCGGAGCCCACCAGGTGAGCTTGGGATTGCATGTTGTGAAATCAAAGGCAGTTTGCAGTTGGAAAAGGTTTGGGAGGCCGAATTATTCCACAGCATAGAGTTCAATAGCTCCTCTGCCAGAATAGGTCAATTTCAGATCTGGGTGAGGGAGCAATTGTTAATACTTCAGCTAGCCTGGTTGACCAAATCCAGGCCGGCCACTTCTTTTTAAAGATGTTACCTGCCTCCCACAGAAATGGACTGAGCTTTGCAAGATCCCTCTTTGTAGAATTTGATGTTTTCTCTTTCCTACCTTCTTCTTTCCTTCTCCCCCAGGTAATCCTTGTAGCTAATGAAATGGCAAAGGAGAAAATTCCAGAAGAGCTGGGGTTAGCCCTTGTGCTAACCGTGTATGAAGCGAAAGGTTTAGAATTTGACGATGTCCTCCTTTACAACTTTTTTACTGACTCTGAGGTATGTTATGCTGAATTCTTTTCACGCTGTGCATGCATATATGTATGAGCTACACTTTCTCTCTGGGAAAGAGAACATGGAGCTGAGTAGAAGTGAGTTTCTCACAGGTACCTCTTTCTGTTCTGGAGCATCATCCATTCGGTGTGGGCTTTGTGTGCTTGGATATGGGTTTTGTCGATGGCTGTGGGTGGTTTCCCAGTGTGTCATGGGCTGGTTCTCCCGTGCCCTGCCCTGCTCTCTCTTTCTTCTGAATGCCTGGTACCCGAGTGCCAGCTTCCAGTGTTCACTAGCTCTGTTATCCTTGACTCCCAAGGATGCTCCAGTTGGAGTGAGCTCTCAGGAGAGCCTTACAAATGAAGGCAAGGTTAGCAGTGTCCACCCTATGAGGACAGAACTGGGCAAGTTCAGTTCATAGAAAGAGAAAACTCCGGGAAGACAAATGAGGCCTGGTTCCTGGCCACTGGATCAGGTAATGTGGGGGGTGAGGAGAGCTGCCCCGCCTGGGAGCTCCCTTCTGGCATGGCTTCCCCACTGCTTGCGGCCCATGCAGACCATGGCAGTGAAAGAGTCCCTGGATCGACCCCCAGGACCTCTGTGCCAGCCCACCGCTTTGACTTGGCTCCCGAATCCAAGACCTTGGGATGGTCTTTCTTCCCGAGCTCAGTACATTATGGGTAGAGTCACCAACTCGAGCCCCTGGTTTCTTTTTCACCACTGTCTTTCGGTGGGGGCTCAGGCTGGCTGCTGACTGTGCTGGGGGGTCTCCTCTGGGCACTTAGCTGGCTGTGTCCTGGTCCCTGTTGCAGACTTCCCACTGCACATGGTGCATGCTTGAAGGGGCTGTTGTACTGTTAGCTGTGACACCTTAAAATCTGCCCCAGAACTGACTGTTTTAAATGGAGTCCTGAATTTTTTTTTTCTGATCTTTTAAAAAATAGGATTGCCTTGATGATAGCTCTGACTACTATTGCTATGGGTACTTCACGGTTTATAAAGTCCTTTTCCAATGCTTTGTTTCCCTTCATCCTCCACTAACCCTCTGAGGTTGTATGTATTCTCATTACCCTCATTCTACAGATAAAGCTGAGGGTCATGGAAATTAAGTAAATTGCCCGTAGTCACGGTGTGGGCGCCAGAGCCTGGAGACCAACTCAGATGCTTTGAGTTCTCAGTTTCGCAGTCTTTCCTCTGTACTCCTTTCCTTTTAAAGCCCCGCATGCAAATGGCCTTCCAGAACCTTCCACGATGAGTATATCATTGCCATACCTTAAGTGCATTCCTTTTCTATTGACTTTTGCTAATGAAATCAGATGCACTCTCATTAACCCTGGAACGATTTTTAATCTCTGAGAACTAACTCTTTTTTCTCATAATACATCCATTGGTCATGGTTGGACCGAGGCTGTGCTGAAAGAGGAAGGGGTAAGACTTTGTTGTTCCTGTCCTTTATTAACTGCCAGTTGTATGCTTGTGCCAGTAAGAAGCCCGAGGAGCTCTGGACTTATGGATCTGTAACTTGTGGTCACTTCTGTTTGTGGAAGAAAAATCCAGTTATTCTGTCTCACCCTGATCCTGGAAATGGCGAAGGCCCAGATATCTTGACCCTGTGCTCCCAACCAATGGCTCAGTTTGTTGCATAAAATTAAAATAATCACAAATGGAATTTTTTGGTAACATCCACTTCATCCCATGTGCACAGTAAGACTTCTAAAAAGACTCCTGATGTGGTGCTCCTTCTCAGTTCCTGAGGAATGTCATTATGCATTCCCCCGGCACAAAGCACACCCTCCATTTATCATCAACAGAGATAAGACCAAAAAACATCTCATTTCTAAATGAGAGGAAATTCTCTAATCAAAGCAGAGGAAAGACAGGGATCACCTAAGTCTTCAGTCACCTGGCTCCTCATGTGGGGTTTCCTTCGGGGTGACTGGCTGCAGGCTGCTGCATAGTAATTGCATTTGACATGGGGGACAGTGGAGAGCTCATCTCTCCACCCCTGGCCTCTTCTTCCACCCCGGGTTTATGTTTCTGGCAAACACACTCTTTGTGCATGTGTGTGGGGGGCGTTATTGTTGTCCTCGTGTGCGATTCTTCTCTTTAGAGGATTTGTTGCTCCCTGTTCAACCACATAGTTGCCAGGGCCATCTTCTGAGATGGGGAAGGGACCAAGGAATGGTTATGCCAAATCCTTCTCTTCTAGGATTTGGCCTCATTTCGGGGAGCAGTAGTCTTTCTCCCAGTCACCCCCAAACTCTCCTCCTGTTGGGACTTAGAAGGGTGCTTGGCATTTACACTCAGGCCCAATGTAAGGACTCCCTATTCTGTGTGAATAGGACAGGAGGGACTTTGAAAACCACAGCTTTTATGGTTCTCACTTAGAGAACAGGCCCCACCAAGGTGACCTTCACAATGATCAGTCCCAATAGAAGAAGCTGGAAGACTTACATACTGCTTCTTTTATTGTCAGAGGTGCTGTAGGCCTGTATTCTTGCCACAAATACACGTACTCCTCAAAGGCTCGGTCTTGAAAGTAAAGTATGTTTTATTCCTGGGAACAGGTTAGTCCTGCGCCATATGAGCAGCTTTTCCTTCTCATTCAGCAGTTTTAAAATATGTTGTGCTTCACTAGCCCTTCCAAGATCGGCTGGTCTGCACCTCACGCTGTCTACCAGGAGAGCCTCATAAATGTCAAAACGCTTGTGTCTTTTGCCTGCCTTCCTTGGCCAGCAATTCAGAGTGTGAATGGCTCTACAAAGAGGACGGTCATAAATATGTCCTGAAGGCTTTTTTTTTTTTTTTTTTAACTCCCAACTACTTCAATGATTACATGATTCACATCTCTTTTCAGAATATGGTGATTAATTCCATAATTGGTTATAGCATAACCATCCTTATTTAATAGACAGTGTTTATTTTTTAATATCAAAATAAATTTAATGTAATAATAATTTGATTAATATTAAATAAATTAGATTGTTTAAAGCATTTAACCTGATACTTATTAGTTTAAGTTATGGGGTGACTTAAGGTCGTGAACTGTATCCACTCCAGGTTTTCGTTATTCTTTTTTTTTTTTTTTTTAAAGATTTTATTTATTTATTTGAGAGAGAGAATGAGAGAGAGAGAGCATGAGAGGGGGAGGGCCAGAGGGAGAAGTAGACTCCCCGCTGAGCAGGGAACCTGATGTGGGACTCGATCCCGGGACTCCAGGATCATGACCTGAGCCGAAGGCAGTCGCTTAACCAACTGAGCCACCCAGGCGCCCCAGGTTTTCATTATTCTTGAGAAGATACATAGGTGGCAAGGAGCACCATTTTATACATGGAAAAGTAAAGGCTGAGGGGAGTTAACTAGCTACTCACAAGATTCAGTAAAGGATGAAATCTGAAATTTCATAGGAATTCTGCCCTCTAAATACTGCATGTATTCTGGGCACTTTAGCTTTACCAGGGTCTGTTGACCATGGTCCCCAGGGCCAAATCCAGCCCACTGTCTACTTTTGTATGGCCCGTGGGCTAACAGTGGTTTTTACATTTTTAAATGGTTAAAAAAATCGAAGGAAAATAATGTTACGTGACACATGAAAATTATATTAAATTCAATTTTAGTGTTGAAAAATAACGTTTTATTGGGACACACATGCCCATCCATCTACATAATTGACAATGGCTGCTTTTGCATCATAATAACAGAGTTGAGTGGTTGTGAGAGAGACCACATGGCCCACAAAACCTGAAATTTTTATCCTCTGACCCTTTAGAGAAAAAAACTTGCCAACTTCTGGTCTACATAGTTACTATGGTTTTGTGGTTTGAGTTTGGATAAAGGGACACATGGCTAAAATCTCAACTATTTGTCAAGCATTGTATTAGACACTCGACATTGATTATCTCCTTTTATTTCCCAATAAACTTGGGTAGTTCTGTCATCCCCATTTTACAGAGCAGGAAAAGGAGACATGGAGGAAATAAATAAACAATTTTTCTGAGGTCACATAGCTAATGAGTGAAAAAACTGAGATACAAATATGTTCTGTCTGATCTCAGTGTCCTGTGCACACTATACTCCACAGCTCCTGAATTTTGTTCCATCCTTGGGTGAATAATTTAGTTAGAGAATTTTGTCATATATGTCTTAACAGCTGACACTAAGTGGCATCTCTCACACATTGTGAAAAGGGCTGAAGGACACTGGGTTCCTCCCTCCATACTGCTTGTGGAAATTCTTTAAGCAAGAAATTTCCTGGATGCTTAGCATTCCTCTTGGAAGTGGGTATGTGTGCCTGGCTTCTCGGCCATCTTGGCCAAGTGTCTGGGGGAGTTTTCATGGTAGCTTCCCCTTTCCCTGCCTGTGCCACCTGAGGTCCCCCCACCTGAGGCCATAGGATAGCCCCCTCCTTACAGCTGGGCTGAGGGCCCCAAGCCAGGAAAAGAGGGCTTAATTCACCATGAGGCTGTGTGTACAGTTCAAGGGTATATTCTGCTGGTTTTTAATTTGTCATTGTTGTTCAGGCTTACAAGGAATGGAAGATCATTTCTTCATTTACGCCTTCATCATCTGACTCCAGAGAGGAAAACCGACCACTGATTGAAGTGCCCCTGAAGAAACCCAGTTCCTCCCAGCGTCGGTCTCTCATGGTGAATCCAGAGATGTACAAGGTGATTTTCTGCCATTTGTCCACATGCTTATTTGACACGGGGTGGGGAGGGGGGCGGGCAGTAAACAAGGTTTGTATGAGAAGATGAGGTTAAAAATAGAGCCCGGCACTTGACTGGTTTTCTTGTGCATCAGCACTGGAGAGAAGGAGGATGGGAGTGGGCATGGCAGGGATCTCAGTGTTGGCAGACGCTCTTTTCTCAGCAGAGAGTGGGGCTTGATGGGTGGGGCACTGTCTGAAAGTGAAAAGGGGAGGGTTGTACCTTCTATTCACCTCTGGAATTCAGCTCTCTTCAGAAATTTTGAAGTTGCTGACAGGGAACTCAGACGTGAAGTCCAGGACAATAATTCATGGAGACTTGTATACCAGGCTTGACTATTATTGGGGAGGAAAAAATGTTTCTCTGCCTTTTAAGATTCCTCTAGCTGGTCTAAAAATTAAATTGACATGAAACAGATTAACAGAAGAAAATAAAATTTAGGGGCGCCTGGTTGGCTCAGTTGGTGAAGCCTCTGCCTTTGGTTCAGGTCATGATCCCAGGGTCTTGGGATCAAGCCCTGCATCTAACTCCCTGCTCGGCAGGGAGTCTGCTTCTCTCTGTCCCTCTCCTGCACCCCCTGCTTCTGCTTTCTCATTCATGCTCTCTCTCTCAAATAAATACATAAAATCTTTAAAAAAATGTTAAAAAAAAGAAAATAAAATTTAATTATGTATGTACAGGGAATCAACATAAACATGAGATTCCAAAAACAGGCAAAATGAGGTGTATCTGTCATCCTGAACCAAGGAGAAGGGGGTAGGGTTCTAGGGCTTCAAAGGGAAAGAAAGCAATTCACAAGAATATGAAAAACGTTAATGTTTGGTAAGCAGATGTTTGCTGGGCCATCCAGATCAATGGGACGCAGAGGAGTTCACACAAACAGACTTTGCTATGGAGCTCCCTGTTTAGCACCCCTAGTTCATATATACTACAGTTATCTATGGTGATTGCTCCCTTCCTGGAGCAGGTTCTCTGTCTAAATTCTTTTAGGAAGTCAGGGGGAAGGTCAAAGGTTCTTTGTGAACCTTTTGTTTCTTAAAAATAATCGGCCTAAAATAATCCACATGCCAAAGAGATGGAAGTCCACATTTTGGGGTGGCAAATTTTTCTCCACTACGCTGTGAAGGGACCCAGCTTCCCTTTCCCTTCACATCGCAGCTGCCTCACTGAGAATGAGGCTAAAGCTGAGCAGTTCTGCAGAGTTCTTGACTGAGGGAGGTTGATGGAGCCTCGGGAGAGTGAAAATTGAACAAGTAAAACGAAAAACTTTGGGGAGAAACTACTGCCCTAGTTTTATGTCTTGTACAAAGTACAAAACAGAATAGCAGTTATCAGGTTATTTCGGTAAATGCCTAGAAAGCTCTACAGAAATAAAAGTTAAGGGGCGCCTGGGTGGCTCAGTCATTAAGCGTTTGCCTTTGGCTCAGGTCATGATCCCGGGGTCCTGGGATAGAGCCCCGCATTGGGCTCCCTGCTTGGCGGGAAGCCTGCTTCTCCTTCTCCCACTCCCCCTGCTTGTGTTCCCTCTCTCGCTGTGTCTCTCTTTCAAATAAATAAATAAAATCTTAAAAAAAAAAAAGAAATAAAAGTTAAATCACTGCCAAGCTATGCAAACCTCTAGGTAGCCACAAATCCACTCTTGTTTGGAAATGTGCATTATTTAATCAAGTAGGCCCTCCCCGTGTTCAAGTCATAACCCCCTTATATCTGCAGCCCTCAATCATGGCATAGGTCATGAGTAATTTTGTACTAATGATAGTGGTCATAGAAGTGTATGACTGGCTTAATTTGTAAAAATAAGGTATAGTAA
Organism: Phoca vitulina; assembly: GCF_004348235.1. Taxonomy (NCBI): domain Eukaryota; kingdom Metazoa; phylum Chordata; class Mammalia; order Carnivora; family Phocidae; genus Phoca; species Phoca vitulina. The sequence continues at coordinate 47,077,083 of NW_022589713.1, forward strand.
CTGTGTAAGATGTAGCCATTGGGATAAATTGAGTGAAATGTACATGGGACCTCTCTATACTATCTTCGTACCTTCCTATGAACCTATAATTATTTCAAAATATAAAATTACAGCCGATAAGGGCAGTCCTATGCTAATGTTGCTCCCTTGCTAGAGCTTCACTTAGCTGTGCTGAGGCCGCAGTGAGCCTCCTGTCCTGCTCACGCTTCTGCTATACTGAAATTTGGTTTTTGTATTTCACCAAATTGAAGTGTATCACGTTGAAGCTCTAGACAAAAAGTTCTCCGTCTTTGTCCTCAATTTAGCTCCTCAATGGAGAGCTGAAGCAACTATATACTGCCATCACACGGGCCCGGGTTAACCTCTGGATCTTTGATGAAAACCCAGAGAAGCGGGCTCCTGCTTTCAAATATTTCATGAGAAGAAATTTTGTCCAAGTTGTGAAGACAGATGAAAATAAAGGTAAGATCTCATTAAGATATTCTGGCTGTTGGATACAAAACATGTTACTCTCATTTAAATAATAATCCCCCCCCAAAACAAAACAAAACGTTACTCTCAACTTCTTCTTATGGTCAGGTATAAAGGATATAGATTTTGAAAGCACTTTCTTTCCTTTCCACATTTCTTCTGAGAAATGAGAGTTCGTATTTACTGCTAAGGTGTGTGGGAAAGTGTGGTTGTAATGGGAGGGGGGGAGGTTAATACCTTCAGCGAAGATTTATTATTGGTCCTTTAAAGGTGAGGGTCATGGCAGGGGCCTGGCTGGCTCAGTCGGTAGTGTGTCTGACTCTTGATCTCAGGGTCGTGAGTTCAAGCCCCATGTTGTGTGTGGAGCCTCCTTAAGAAAAAAAAAAAAAGTGAGGGTCCTGGGCGAGGTTGAGAAGAAATAGGCTTTGTTGGGGGAACACAAATTGCTATGGTCTTTGGACAGCTGACTGGCAGTATCTATCAAAATAAAAAATGTGCTGGGTTAAAAGTGACCCAGCAATTCCTGTTCCAGGAACCTATCCTAGAGATGTTCTTGTAATAAAATCTCAAAGATACACGCACAAGAGTGTTCCTCACAGCCCCATTTGTAATTATAAGAAACTAAAATGACCTAAGTGTCCAGCAGTGAGGAACTGTTCTTGGGGGCTGCTCTGGTCCTAGGACTGGTAAGTGTGGCTTGTTGAGGAGATAGGGACACCTTTCACTTTTCCCCTTCTGTGCTGTTTGCAGTGTTTAAAAAGCCAAACCAATATTGTGTGTTGTTTTGATCACTTACTGGCTAATTAAAAAAATGGAGTGCAGATCTCCTGATAGGATAACTAGCGGGAGAAGTCATCAGCCCTTCATAAAGGAGAAAATTGTTGTCCTTCTTATGGGTTAGCCATTGAGTCGGCTCCTCCAGGCCACAGTTAATTTTTCTACGGATAGGGGAAAGTGCAGGGCTCAGCCACTGTGCAGGGGTCTGCTGCTTTCCTGAGCATTTTCTGGCCAGTTTTATGGAGACTATTTCTGGTGGCAGCCAATGGCTCAGTTGGGGACCAGGGTTAGCTGTTCTGTTTCTGGGCCCTGGCTGTTGGGTGTAATGGGGAAAGTTGAAGTCTTAGAATGAAAAAACCCTAGCTTCTCATTAGAATTTTCCATCTGTGCAGCCACATGACCTTGTCCAGACCCACTTTCTCACCCTGGGCCTTCACTTCTTCAACGAAAAGGGAGGGGGCAGGCTGGCCTGCTGTGGTCGTTCTTAATCTCCCCTGTGGCGCCTATTCCTTTCATTCCCAGAGTAGATTCTGGCACCTGTTATAAGAGATCATCAAGATAGCCAATTTTCTTTCATTTAAAGATTCCGAATGAAACAAGATCACAATTTATTTTCTGTCTTGGTAGCGTTAAGAATACAAGAAAAAGGACAGTCTTTTTTTTTTTTTTTAAAGATTTTATTTATTTATTTGAGAGAGAGAGAATGAGAGAGAGCACATGAGAGGGGGGGAGGGTCAGAGGGAGAAGCAGACTCCCTGCCGAGCAGGGAGCCCGATGTGGGACTCGATCCAGGGACTCCAGGATCATGACCTGAGCCGAAGGCAGTCGCTTAACCAACTGAGCCACCCAGGCGCCCAAAAAAAAAGGACAGTCTTAAGTGTGTTGTAAGTTGCACATGGTAACGTCTACGAGAACATCTGTTCCCACCGTGCAGGGGGAGCTGGGGATGAGCGGAGTGACTGTGTAATTTGGGTGTCTTTATCATCGTGCCGGCAGCATTCGCCTGCCCTATGTGGAGCTACCGGGGAGCTCCCTGTGAGGATAAAATGTCACCGGAGCACGGATAGCATGCACGGAGTCAGGACAAGATGTTGCAAAGTCATCTTTGCACACAGCGCTGCAGGACATGGCAGAGGGCCGGCGAGAGGGAGTTTGCACCTTCTAAAGGAAGCTGGTGTGTCTGCTTGGCTGCCCCCCATTGCTATCCATGGGCCGGGGTATCCTGGACCCCTTCGGCCCAGATTTGGCTCTCAACCTTGTGTTGGTCATCAGTCTTCCATATGCTTCTTGCACCTGAGGCTCAGAACCTGTAGAGAGGGGTTGCCTACGGCTGTTGATGCTTGGGGGGCTGCAGGAGGGGTGGCTAATCTAGTCGCCAGCAGGCTAGTGTGACAACAGAAGGGCCTGACAGCAGGTGGTTGTGACAATCCATGTCCACCGATGGGGACGTGTCACATTGCTTACCCTGAGGGCAAAGTCTGCACGTTTGAAAATACTGTAAAACCCTGTTACCTTGTCCTCTGTGTGGGAGTTTGCCAAGAGCCACATGGCTCTGGATTTTCAAGGAGGAATTAGAATATTCTGTCTTCTAATCCATCGCTGTAGGAGAGGAAGGTAGACTGAAGATCAAAAACTGGGTAACATCCTTTCTTCCCTCTGCCTCCTCTTTCCAAAAGCCACAACAACCTGGCTTGGTAAGCTAAAATCCATCTTAAAATGAATCCTGGAAGGGGGGCGGAGCAAGATGGAGGAGGAGTAGGAGACCTGGATTTCGTCTCCTCTCAGGAATTCAGCTGGATAGGGATCAAACCATTCTGAACACCTACAAACTCAACAGGAGATCGAAGAAAAGAATAGCACCAACTCTCTGAACAAAAAAGCGACCACTTTCTGGAAGGTAGGATGTGCAGAGAAGTGAATCCGAGGCGATATTCAGGAGGATAGACAGCGGGGGAGGGGCCTCCGTCGGCCGCTTCTGGCAAGTGATAGAGCTGCGGAGCACAAAATCGGAACTTTTAGAAGTCTGCTCCGCTGTGGGACGTCGCTCTGGTGGCTAAGTGGGGGGTGGAACCCTCGCGGGACAGTGTGGTCTCAGGACCCTCGGGGTCACAGAAAGACCGGGGGTGCCTGAGTGCGGCAGAGCTCCCAGGTATTGGAGCAGGGAAGCTGGCTGCAGAGACAGAGCTGAGGTGCAGGGTCTCAGCTCGGGGTTGCCATAAACCGTGATCCGCGGCACAGTCGGGCCACTGCTCCTCCAGCAGGGACCCAACAAGCGGCAGATCCGGGGAGACTCCCCTTCTTCCCCTGGGAGGAGCGGCGCGGGAGCGCACCGCAGGGATCTGCTGGGTTTGGAGACTCCACCTGGGGTCGGGTGCCAGAGATAGAAATGCTCGGTCACAGGTGGGGTGAGCACAGAGTGCGGCCGGAGACCGGGGAGACGGGAGTGACTGACTGCTTTTCTCTGGGGGCACACTGAGGAGCGGGGCCCCGAGTTCTCGGCTCCTCCGGGGCGGAGATTGGGAGGCCGCCATTTTCACTCTCCGCCTCCAAAGCTGTACGGAAAGCTTGCAGGGAACAAAAGCTCCTGAGAGCAAACCCGAGCAGATTACTTAGCCTGGACCGGCAAGGGCGGGGCAATTCCGCCTCCGGCAAAGACATTTGGGAACCACGGCAACAGGCCCCTCCCCCAGAAGATCAGCGAGAACATCCAGCCAAGACCAAGTTTACCGATCAACGAGAACGGCAGAACTCCTGAGCTAGGGGAATAGTGCACATAGAATTCATGGCTTTTTTACCATGATTCCTTAGTCTTTCCAAGTTAATTTTTTTCAACTTTTTTTTTTTTTGAATTTTTCTTTTTCCCTTTTTCAACCAACATCTTATCAAATCCTTTATTAAAAAACATTTTTATTTTTCATTTTTAGAGTCATATTCTATCCCTTCATAGTAGTTACCCTTATTTTTGGCATATATATATATATATATATATATATAAATTGTTTTCTCTTTAAAATTTTGAGATACAGTTTCTTCTAACAGATCAAAATATACCCTAAATCTCTAGTGTATGGCTTTGTTCTAGTCTCCTGCCTGATCACATTCTCTCCCTTTTTTTTCCTTTTTTTTTTAAATACTCTTCTTTCTTCTTTCAAACAAATTCTTATCTTATCAATTCCTTTTATAAAATCTTTTATAATTTTCATCTTTACAGTCATATTCCATCCCTTCATCGTATTAACCCTTATTTTTGTACATATATAAGTTTTTCATTCTTTAAAATTTTGGGAGGCACTTTCTTCTAATGACCAAAATACACCCAAAATCTAGTGTGTGGCACTGATCTATGCACCAGCCTGATCATATTTGATCATATTCTGTTTTTTTGTTTTGTTCTGTTTTTGTTTGTTTTTATCTTTTTCTCTTTTTTTTCTTTTTCTTTTCTCTTTCTTTCCCTTTCTTTTCACCCAGTTTCAGGTCTTTTCTGATTTGTTTAGAGTATATTTTCTGGGGACGTTGTTACCCTGTTAGCATTTTGTTCTCTCATTCATCTATTCTCCTCTGGACAAAATGACAAGATGGAAAAAAACCACTCAATAAAAAGAACAAGAGGCAGTACCCACTGCCAGGGACCTACTCAATATGGACATTAGTACGATGTCAAACTAGAGTTCAGAATGATGATTTTAAAGATACTAGCTGGGCTTGAAAAAAGCATGGAAGTTATTAGAGAAACCCTTTCTGGAGAAATAAAAGAACTAAAATCTAACCAAGTCGAAATCAAAAAGGCTATTAATGAGGTGCAATCAAAAATGGGGGCTCTACAATCTACACATTCAATGCAATCCCCATCAAAATACCATCCACTTTTTTCAAAGAAATGAAACAAATCATCCTAAAATTTCTGTGGAACCAGAAAAGACCCCGAATAGCCAGAGGAATGCCAAAATACTAGCCAATAGGATCCAACAGTACATTAAAAGGATTATTCTCCATGACCAAGTGGGATTTATCCCTGGGCTGCAAGGTTGGTTCAACATCTGCAAATCAATCAATGTGATACAATACATTAATAAAAGAAAGAACAAGAGCCATATGATCCTCTCAATAGATGCAGAGAAAGCATTTGACAAAGTACAGCATCCTTTCTTGATCAAAACTCTTCAGAGAATAGGGATAGAGGGTACATACCTCAATATCATAAAAGCCATCTATGAAAAACCCACAGTGAATATCATTCTCAATGGGGAAAAACTGAGAGCTTTCCCCGTAAGGTCAGGAACACAGCAGGGATGTCCGCTATCACCACTGCTATTCAACATAGTGTTAGAAGTCCTAGCCATAGCAATCAGACAACAAAAAGAAATCAAAGGCATCCAAATTGGCAAAGAAGTCAAACTCTCACTCTTTGCAGATGATATGATACTTTATGTGGAAAACCCAAAGATTCCACCCCAAAACTGCTAGAACTCATACAGGAATTCAGTCCAGTGGCAGGATATAAAATCAGTGCACAGAAATCAGTGGCATTCCTATACACCAACAACAAGACAGAAGAAAGAGAAATTAAGGAGTCGATCCCATTTACAATTGCACCCAAAACCATAAGATACCTAGGAATAAATCTAACCAAAGAGGCAAAGGATCTGTACTCAGAAAACTATAAAATGCTCATGAAAGAAATTGAGGAAGACACAAAGAAATGGAAAAATGTTCCATGCTCATGGATTGGAAGAACAAATATGGTGAAGATGTCAATGCTACCTAGAGCAATCTACACATTCAGTGCAATCCCCATCAAAATACCATCCACTTTTTTCCAAGAAATGGAACAAATAATCCTAAAATTTGTATGGAACCAGAAAAGACCCCGAATAGCTAGAGGAATGTTGAATAAGAAAAGCAAAGTTGGTGGCATCACAATTCCGGACTTCCAGCTCTATTACAAAGCTGTCATCATCAAGACAGTATGGTACTGGCACAAAAACAGACACATAGATCAATGGAACAGAATAGAGAGCCCAGAAATGGACCCTCAACTCTATGGTCAACTAATCTTTGACAAAGCAGGAAAGAATGTCCAATGGAAAAAAGACAGTCTCTTCAACAAATAGTGTTGGGAAAATTGGACAGCCACATGCAGAAGAATGAAACTGGACCATTTCCTTACACCACGCACAAAAATAGACTCCAAATGTTTGAAAGACCTAAATGTGAGACAGGAGTCCATCAAAACCCTAAAGGAGAACACAGGCAGCAACCTCTTCGACCTCAGCTGCAGCAACTTCTTCCTAGAAACAACACCAAAGGCAAGGGAAGCAAGGGCAAAAATGAACTATTGGGATTTCATCAAGATAAAAAGTTTTTGCACAGCAAAAGAAACAGTCAACAAAACCAAAAGACAACCGACAGAATGGGAGAAGATATTTGCAAATGACATATCAGATAAAGGGCTAGTATCCAAAATCTGTAAAGAACTTCTTCAACTCAACACCCAAAGAACAAATGATCCAATCAAGAAATGGGCAGAAGACATGAACAGACATTTTTCCAAAGAAGACATCCAAATGGCCAACAGACACATGAAAAAGTGCTCAACATCGCTCAGCATCAGGGAAATCCAAATCAAAACCTCAATGAGATACCACCTCACACCAGTCAGAATGGCTAAAATTAACAAGTCAGGAATCGACAGATGTTGGCGGGGATGTGGAGAAAGGGGAACCCTCCTACACTGTTGGTGGGAATGCAAGCTGGTGCAACCACTCTGGAAAACAGTATGGAGGTTCCTCAAAAAGTTGAAAATAGAGCTACCATATGATCCAGCAATTGCACTACTGGGTATTTGCCCTAAAGATACAAATCTAGGGATCCGAAGGGGTACGTGCACCCTGATGTTTATAGCAGCAATGTCCACAATAGCCAAAATGTGGAAAGAGCCAAGATGTCCATCGACAGGTGAATGGATAAAGAAGAAGTGGTATATGTATACAATGGAATATTATGCAGCCATCAAAAGGAATGAGATCTTGCCTTTTGCAACGATGTGGATGGAACTGGAGGGTGTTATGCTGAGCGAAATAAGTCGATCAGAGAAAGACATGTATCATATGACCTCACTGATATGAGGAATTCTTAATCTCAGGAAACAAACTGAGGGTTGCTGGAGTGGGGGGTGGGGTGGGAGGGATGGGGTGGCTGGGTGATAGACACTGGGGAAGGTGTGTGCTATGGTGAGCGCTGTGAATTGTGCAAGACTGTTGAATCTCAGATCTGTACCTCTGAAACAAATAATGCAATATATGTTAAGAAAAAAAAAAAAAGAAGAAGATAGCAGGAGGGGAAGAATGAAGGGGGGGAATCGGAGCGGGAGACGAACCATGAGAGACGATGGACTCTGAAAAACAAACTGAGGGTTCTAGAGGTGGGGGGTGGGAGGATGGGTTAGCCTGGTGATGGGTATTGAGGAGGGCACATTCTGCGTGGAGCACTGGGTGTTATGCACAAACAATGAATCACGGAACACTACATCAAAAGCTAATGATGTAATGTATGGTGATTAACATAACAATAAAAAATTAAAAAAAAAAAGAATCCTGGAAAGACAACACAGGTGTATTTGTTTGGCCAGGCAGCCGTAATAAAGCCACAAACCGTATTGTCTTACAGTACTGGAGGCAAGACGTTCAAGATCAAGGTGTCAGCAGGTTTGGTTTCTTCTGAGGCCCCTCTCCTTGGCTTGTAGATGGCTTTTCCTTCATGTGAGCCCCTGGTGTCTCTTTCTGTGTGTGTTAATCTCCTCTTCTTGTAAGGACATAGATTGGACTAGGATTCACCTGAATGGCTTTGTTATAATTTCATCACAACTTTAAAGGCCCTGCCTCCAAATATAGTCCACATTCTGAGGCATTGAGGTTTAGGGCTTCAACATATGCATTTTTGGGGTGGGGGAGGGGGCAGACTTCAGCCCATAAGGACAAGTTTAAGGGGATGAACACCCAGAGAAGCAAACCCACTTTTTTTTCATTTTAGACTTTGATGACAGTATGTTTGTTAAGACCTCAACGCCTGAGGAGTGGATCGCACAAGGAGAATATTACGCTAAACACCAGTGCTGGAAGGTAAGGAGCCGGGCTGGGAGCCAGCGGGGGAGGTCTTTGTGACTGGTGACCTTATCAGGCCTCACAGGCAGGTTTTCCACCATCATCCTTGCCAGCAGGATAGGGCGAAGGCTGTGGTGCGTGTGCTTCTTCGGAAACATCAGGCTACCCTGCGATGAGGAGAGCTCCTTGCCCAGCTCCTTCTCCAGGGCAAGCATGACAACCCTCCACCGTGGCCAAGTGTCGGCATGACTTGCAGGAAAATGGAGGGTCATGACCTCTGCCCCGCCGACAAACCCCTCTGCTTATTTTCTTTCCTTCTTGTGCTCTGTGTTTAAACATTTTTGCTGTCGTCCCACCACATTTTAAAATAGTCACAGATTGGTCATTTGTTTTTCATGTTTTTCAAATTTGATCTGACATAGACTTGACTGCCAAGCTGAGTCTGGTGAGCAGGGGTTAAGCTTCGTCACTAGACTCAGTTGACCAATTCTGGGCCACAAGTCATCCTAGTGAGCTTGAGCAGCATTCTTCCAGCCAGTGTTATCTCTGCCAGTCCTCTGGAAATAATGAAACCAGCGTGAAGAGCCCCATCCCTCTCCCGACGGTCAGCATCCCTACACATCACACAGTTTCCGGTTGGGGACCGTGGCGTGTGTGTTTCCCAGGATGCAATGGTGATGATGTCTCCCCCTGCAAGGCACGGACACCTTCAGCTCAACAAACTCATCACGGGCCCTGTCTCGTTCCATTTCTTCCTTGTGTCATCTGCGGCTTGTCAGAAGCACAATGACTGCAGCAGGCCATGCAGCCTGTTCCTTTGGCAGCATCGCAAGCAGGGCTGAAGGGTGGAGGCTTTTCTTCTTGGGGGTCTCTCTCTTTATCGTGAAGTTCCCCATGGACTTCTTACATCTCACTGCTCGGTACTAGGTCACGTGCCCATGCCTGTTGCCAGGGAGTCTGGGAGAGCAGTCCCATCCTGCAGTTTCAGCCCTTCGTCGGAGGCAGGTTCTGCCATCACGCAAGGGAGGGAGAGGGGTGCCCTGTGGGCCGGTAACCAACAGCCGGATTTAGCGGAGTGGCTCCTGTAGTCTCAGCCGGGTGACCCACGTCTGAACTCAGCAACCAGTCCACAAGCAGGTCTGCTTCTGGGGCTTGGTGGGCTCTTGGCTCGGATGATCGGGGTGAAGGGGGTTCCTGAATCACGTGCACTTCATCCTCCAGCGGGTGAGCCTGGGCTTGTTCACCTGGTGCCCCAGCAGCGTTCAAAGAGCAGAGGAGCATAGCGGCCCCCCTGATGCCTGGCCTCAGAGCTGGCCCTCTGTCGCTTTTGGTACATTCTGTTGGCCTGAGCAGGTCATGGCCCAGATCTGAAGGGAGGGGTCATAGGCAGCATGTCTATGCATGGGTGGGAGAAGCTGCAGAATTACACGGTAAAGGGGCGTGGGCGGAAACAGGGAGGACTGAAGTACCGTCGCCACCTTGCAGTCAGCCCTAAAGGGTGAGAGAACAGAATCGCGCCATTGTGTGTTTGGGCGTGTCTGCCAAGCGTTTGCATAAATCTGTAGTATTTAGCGGCTGGAGGTTGACGGAGCTCTGAAACTTTCTTCTCTGCCCATCCTTGTTAAAACTTGGCTGCTGCTGTAAAACCAAGATCCTTTTTCGGGGGAGGAGCAGGGAGGGAAGGGCGGGATGATATGGCCAGCAGGTATGGATATGAAATTGGAAAACTAGATAGCCTTTCCCTTTATTCCTTTCAGAACACTGTTGGTGTTAACCCATATGTGTTGCCCGTGGATTTCCAATTCTTTATCCTTTACAAGAGGCTTTTGAACATTTGAATCTAAAATCCTTTTTTTATGGGAATTGGCACAGATGAGAATGTTATAAAAAGCCTTCCCCTCACCTGATTTTATTTTGATTCTGCTAAAGGGCTTCAGGACTCAGGTGGTTTATTAAGTTTTTGGCTACATGTCAGTGAATGTTCCAGAACCACCATACAAATGGCAATCACTTGAGATTGATTGATTCAACAAATCCCTGTGGAGCTGTGGGCCAAACACCGTGTTTAGGTTGCAGGGATGTGATGGTGAGCGGGACAGGCACTCAGAAGAGTGTCCAGCCCCAGCTGTTGCAGGTATCACAGAGGAGAGACCAGTTGCTCCTAGAACCACCTGTCCTGGACAGGGAGGCCAGGGAAGGCTGCTCTAAGTAGGAGCCTTGAGCTAAGGCCCATAGGATGAATGAAGTTAACTGGACAGAGAAGGGGTGGAAGAGCATTTCAATCAGAAGGAGTAGCATGTGCAAAAGTCCTCTGGTGGGAAAGAGTGTGGCACAGGTCATGGGAATGCAAGGAGGCCCATGAGGCTGGGGAAGCTGAAGCAAAGAGCCTGAGGGAACAAGATGTCATCTTGTCTACTTAATCCTTCCCTTGCCCACACTGAGACCTAATCTTTACATGCTGGACCAGACATGACTTTCTGCCCTATAGCCTGTGCTTTGAGACATGGTGTCAGCATTCCTGCTTTAGAAAAGCAGCTTTCTGCTGGCAGGAATGGGGGTCCAGGCAACATTCCTGTGATGCTCGTCTGCCCACTTTCTACCTGCTAACACAGACCTGCATGACCCAGGGCTCTAGCCAGTTATCTTCTGGGATGTGTGGTGACACCATCTCCATCCCCATCCCTACCCCCATTTCTGTGCTGCGGCTGTTTCACCAAGACTGTTGGTTAGCCATTATAGTTACCGTCTAGAGAGAACCTGTGTGGGGCCCAGAAGAGCCACTGGGTGACTTTGGGCCCATGGCTCTGTGTTTTTGTTACTATATACAATGAGAAGGATGAAACTTCTCACACATGGCTATTGGAAGATTAAGTGAGGGTGTTAATTATGGCGGCTTATAAAAATATATCCTGTATAGCTTTTCCATGGATTCTGGGCACTTTCAAGATTTTATTTATTTGAGAGAGAGAGCGAGACAGAGCGTGTGCACGAGCAGGGGTGGAGGAACAGAGGGAGAGGGAGAAGCAGGCTTCCCGCTGAGCAGGGAGCCCGATGCGGGGCTGGATCCCAGGACCCTGGGACCATGACCTGAGCCAAAGGCAGACGCTTAACCGACTGAGCCACCCAGGTACCTCTCTGGGTGCTTTCAAAAGGAACCTTTGAGTGGGAAGTGTTCGCGGGTAACATTACTGGGCTTTATCCTGTGAGGCCTTTTTTTTTCTTTTTTAGCTCATCAGCACGTTCCTGCTCCCCCACAGGCTGGGCTGGGATGTGGGATGAGACTCACTGCCTTGTCAGTGCAAACATGGCACGTGTGCTTTAACCCTTGTTCTGTATGTCACCTCCATTCCCTTGCTGGGAATCAAGACATTTTGCCTCTTTTAGGTTGCCGCCAAGTGTTACCAGAAAGGAGGTGCATTTGAGAAGGAGAAGTTGGCGCTGGCCCATAACACCGCCCTGAACATGAAATCCAAGAAAGTCAGCCCCAAGTAAGAGTCTCGGGGGTCATCTCAGGGCCGCTCTGGTGAGATCAGCTGGTGGGATCTGTTGGGGCTAGGTCACCATTCCATGGGTACTCTGTTTTCTCTCCCTCCTCCAGGGAGAAGCAGGTGGAGTACTTGGAACTGGCCAAGACCTATTTGGAGTGCAAGGAGCCAAAGCTGTCCCTTAAGTGCCTGAGCTACGCCAAGGAGTTCCAGCTGTCCGCCCAGCTGTGCGAGAGGCTGGGGAAGGTACGGGCCTAGCCTGCATTCCGCTGGGAGAACTGGGCTCCCTCAGCCCCTGCTTGAGTCAGGGAGGGGCTCCGGGCCTCCAAAGAGGGAGAGGTCGGCTCTGAAGACTATAGGGCAGCCATCTTTTCTCCACTTGCCCGAGTGTTTACGTGGCTCCAGAGACGTGTGTGCGCGCATGCGTGTCCACATCCGTGTGAACGTTTGCGACCTGATGTTAATCACAGGAAGGCCAATTGTTCAAATCAAAGATTTTATTTATTTATTTGACAGAGAGAGACACAGCGAGAGAGGGAACACAAGCAGGGGGAGTAGGAGAGGGAGAAGCAGGCTTCCCGCTGACCAGGGAGCCCGATGCGGGGCTCGATCCCAGGGTCCTGGGACCATGACCTGAGCCGAAGGCAGACGCTTAACCACTAATCCACCCAGGCGCCCCCAATTGTTCAAATCAAAGGGGAGGTGGGTTTTGGAATATTCCTGCCTTCCTGTCCTCCATGTTCAGTCTGGAGTCTGCCTGTGTGAATGGCCTGGCATTGACATAGTGGTTTTTCTGTGTTCTCAGTAATTGTTCTATATGTGCACCAACCAATCTGGCAGCCACTAGCTACACGTGGCTATTTAATTTATAATTTAATGAAAATGTAATAAAATTACAAATACAGTTCCTCAGTCTCACTAGCCACACTTCAAGTGCTCATTGTTCTAGAATATTTCCATCATCACAGCGCTGTCAGATATAGCCGCTGATTAGAACTTAGCTACTCACAGAGTGGTCGGCAGGCTGGTGGTGGGCCACAGATTTTTATTTGTCTGCAACAAGATTAACACAGAAGATGAAAGTAACCAGTGAGAGACTGTTACAGCACTTTGGCATTGCCGTAACCTCCAATCGGTGATGATTTTTTTAGTGATTCCTTTGTCTTTTTCATTGAGATATAATTGGCATGTAAAATGATATCAGTTAGAGGTATACAACTAATGATCTGATACATGTATGTATTGTGAGATGATCACTACAGTAAGTTTCATTAACGTCCATCACTATACAGAGTTAACAAAATTTTTTTTCTTGTGATGAGATCTTTTAAGATCTATTTTCTTAGTAACTTTCAAATATACAATACAGTGGTAACTATAGCCACCATGCTAGACCTCACACGATTCAGCTGGGGCTGCTGAACCCCCCGCCCCGGGGGTAGGGGCTTTATGCCCCTCCAAGAGGGGGGTGGGTTTCCACATCTTTCTGTGAAATGTAGTAGCTCCTGGATCCTCAGAGCACCCTGGGCATTGGGTGGGGTGGGGGTGGCACTTACCGGGGACTTTGAAGTGTGGCCCCAAGTCCGTGTAAAGATCGTAAGGCCCTCCTGGTGTGCCTGCCCTGCTCCCTGTTTATTAGGGGATGTGACTTGTTAGGGTGTGGGAGATGGGGATGGGATAAGGATTTCAGGGCGGGTGGGAGTTTGGGTCCTAAGATCCTAGGAACTAGGATAGCTTCCAACCTTACCATGTTCCTTGGTCGCCAACCCTTCAGTCTCCCGTGCCACCACCTGGACCCTAAGTGGTGATGGCCACAGGGAACCAGCCTAAGCCTTTGTGTCCCCTTTTGTGTACCAGTGCCTGCCATGACTGAGTCAGAGATCTCCTCCCTACTCACGTTGCCCACCCCCCCACCCCCAGCCTGGCAAGCTCTTCCTCGGAAAATAGGAGGCCCAGGGACCAGGAGGCCATTAGTACAGCCTATGTTCCCTTCCTTGGGACTTCAGTGTCTTCAAAATGTGGAGGCCACTCTGCTCCTGGAAACACAGCCTTCCCTGTTTCCTTCCCCTTCCACAGGCTTGACCTCTGGTGGCAGCCTCTTCTCCTTCCTCTCCCCAGTATGTTCTAGCAGCTCCAAGCCCCACCCAGGGAAGGGGCTGATCTCTCTCTTTGCTCAGGCTCCTCCCTGGAAGGGGGTCCAACCTGAGCCAGCCTCAAACCTCATGTGGTCCTCCCACCAAACTAACCAGCACGATTCAAGTTGATCAGCTTGGCAGCAGTCTTTGTCAACATCCTTAGACCAAATTGCCTCCGTGTTCCTAGCCCCCAGATGTGTGCTACCCTCGCAAAGAAATGTTTGTGAGGCGGCCCTGGGGGTATAAGACTTTTTTTGCAGGGATTCCTCTGCCTCACCTATTTCTTGCCTGAGAGAGACATTGGTTTCCCTGGAAACCTCTCAAGGCCCTTGCTCTAGATGGTAGGTGGGGACCCTTCCCCTCAGGGAGCAGACATGCAGAGCAGGGGGCTGCCGCTTAGAGCCAGCCCTCTGTTCTCTCTCTGGTTGGGCACAAGCTTGGCACCTAAGAGGACGTGCATTCCCACTTGGGGGTTTTCCTTCTGAGTAATCAGCATCATCAGGAGAGGACAAGAGATGGGGTTGTATTCATGTGGCTGAGATGGGTCTAGATGCTCCCTGCTCTGTAAGGTCTCTGGACATAGAAGAACCTCATACCTGAATCTTCTTTGTATTTTGGCACTTGGTGTAGATTGTCTAGAGAAATAAAAGCCAGCTCAGATTTACTAGAGGGTCTGGCATATGTGTTTTGTCTTGTTTCACTTTGATTTTGTTTTCTCTTTGGACCTCAGGTGCCGCGAGTAGAATTTTGAAATGAAATATTCAACATGAAGAGATGGGCCCTTACTGGGTGCCAGGCACTCTGGGTGCTCAGTGGCCAGCAGGTGGCAACGCAGGGGCCTCTGCCTTCCTAGTGTGGGAGAGGGATGACAGACTAGCCAGAAGCATAGGAGATGCCCGTGCTGTTGAGGCCAGGTGACCAGGGGAGAGAGGTGTCAGGTGCCGCTGTTTTAGGCAGGGGGTGGGCAGGGAGCTGCCTTTTTTTGTTTGTTCTTTTTTTAAATTTAAATTCTAGTTAGTTGACCTACAGTTCAATATTGGTTTCAGGAGTAGAGTGGTTCAGTGGTTCATCATTTACATATAACACCGGGTGCCGTCATCACTAGTGCCCTCCTTAATCCCCATCCCCCGTCTAGCCCATCCCCCACCCACCTCCAACCCTCAGTTTGTTCTCTATAGTTAAGGGAGCTGCCTTTTGAGCAGAGACTGTGAGCAGTGCTGCAGGGCATCGCAGGCCAAGCATCCTTGCAGGCAAGAGCCCTCCAAGGTGGGAGCGTGTCGGGGAGCTCGAGAAATAGCAAGAGAGCTGGTTGGGCCAGAACAGAGTGAGTGGGTAGAAGTGGTACAATGAGCAAGAGGGGGTGGCAGGAACAAATCAGGTAGGGCCTCAAAGTCCATGGTTGGGACTGGATTTTGTCCAGAGGTGACAGGGAGCCGGTGGAAGGTTCTGACTGCAGGAGCGACATGGAGCTCATCGTTTGGATGCTCTGGGAGGAGGTGTGTAGGCAGCAAAAGTAGAAGCAGACAGGCCAGTGGGGAGCAGGCCGAGGCTGGATGGTGTGGCTTGGATTGCCATGAGGGTGCTGGAGGTGGTGGGAAGGGAATTTGGGCAAACGTTGGGAGAGCCAAGCATAAAGTATTACCCGAGGGGCTGGCTGGAAGTGTGGGAGGAAGAGTGAGATAGAATTTTGTGTCCATGGCAAACCCACTGGTGGTTTTCGTCTGTTCATCCTCTTCCTCTTCATGGTTGCTCTCCGTTCCCATTCTCTCCTCACCAGCAGTCATTCCAGTGCATTTAATGTGGAGCCCCCATTTGCATGCTTAAGTGAAGAGCAAATAGTAATATTTTCTATACATATATATTTTAAGCTTATTTAAATGGCATATTTTTGTGTTTTTTGTTTTTGTTTTTGTTTTTGTTTTAACTTTTTCCACGCCCTGCTATAGTGTTAAGGTCTGGCCAGGTTTCTGACCCCTGATAGTAATCCAGAACGGGCATCCCTGCCTTTGACTTATCCATTTCGCTAGTGGTGAACGTCCAAGTTACCACCAACTCCCTGCTGCCACATACAGGACTGTGGCATAGCGTGTCTCCTTCCAGTCCTGGGTGCTGCCAGAAGTGGGCTTGCTGGCCCTAGGGTATGCATGTACTTAATTTCACTAGGTGAAAGTGGAAGCCACTTTTCTTTCTAGAACAGCGGTGCCAGTTTGTGCATTAGGGTTCCATGTGCCCCACCTTCTTGACCACATTCAATGGGTTCTGATTTTCTAATTTTTGCAGACTTCATGGATGTGTCTCACTGTGGTTTTAATTCACAATTCTTTATTAGTGAGGTTGAGCTTCTTTATTGATTTGTTAGTCATTCAAGTTTCCCTCCACCGTGACCTGCCACTTTATATCCTTTACCTAGTTTTCTGCTGGGTTTCCAGGAGTCTTTTTCTTGTGGTTGTAGGAATCCATTTAATGTTCTAGACCTGTCCAGTCTAATATAGTAGCCATTAACCACAGGTGGAAAATAAGGTTAAAACTGATGAAAATGAAATGAAATAAAACATTTGGTTCCTCCTTTACGCTACCCACATTTCATGTACTTACTCTTCACACGTGGCTAGTGGCTACCATATTGGCTAGCATAGTTGTAGAACATTTCCATCTTCACAGCAAGATCTATTTGACAGTGCTGGTCTAGATGTTAATGTTTGTCTTCTCTCTGTTAACTTTGTTTCACATGCCCTTTGTTCAACAGTTATGATATAATCGAAACCATCAGTTTTTCCCCTGATGTTTGAGTGTTTTGGGTTTTGTTGAGGACTTTCTTTACCTCAGGGTCACAAAGATATTGTCATACATTTTCTTCCAATAGTTTTCGCATTTAGATCTTTGACCTATCTAAAGGTTAAATTTGTGTATGGTGTGAAGTTGGGATTTAACTTTGTTTTTCTCCCTATAAAGAATTTGTTTTCCTAATATTACCTATGTCTTAGTGTTTTTCACTGGATCCTAACGGCAGACAATACTATTCATGGTGTTGGCTTATTTTTAAGATAAAAGGTTATGCTATGAATACTCTAAGAGTATGTTTTACTCTGTCCTAGATAAAAGATGCTGCCTGTTACTATAAGCGAAGCCAGTGCTACAAAGATGCTTTCAGATGCTTTGAGCAGATTCAGGAATTCGATCTAGCACTCAAAATGTACTGCCAGGAGGAGCTTTTTGAAGAAGCTGCTATTGCAGCGGAAAAGTAGGTGGTTTTATTCTCTCCCTTCCTCCACCCTGTTCCCTCCATCCCACTGCTCTCTGGGGGCACCCTACCCTGGATGGTGTTATCCTGCTCTTCTGAAGTGACTTGCCCATGTCACCCTCCTTCCGCTTGAGTCGTGGCATCGGTGCTGGGTCAGGAGCTCCTTGAAGGCAAGAGCCAAGCCTAAAGGATTACCCGAGGAGCTGGATGGGAAGTGTGGGAGGAAAAAGAGCGGAATATAATCTTCTCTTCACAGCAAACCCACCATTGGTTTTAATTTGTTCATTCTCTTCCTCTTCATGGCCAGTCTTCATTCCTGTTCTCTCCCCATTGGCAGCCATTGCAGTGCTTTTAGGATACACACCCTTAGTATATGTATATTTCATATACTCTACTCTCTTTGTAAGCTTTGACGCCGTGTCATAAGGAGAAGGGGTAGAAGAAGATGAAGGGTTTGTTACAAGTGTGTACATAACACACAGGGCAATTTTGTGCTTAATGATGGTTCTGTCCTCTTCCGCCTTTACCTGCTGCTTTGACAGTTTTGCTGAATGGATGGATAAAGGTAAGAGCACTAGTGGGCCATCAGGATTTTGCTTCACCACAATCTACTGGCAGATCCTCAGCCATGCACTCGTACATATGTGTATGAACACGTACCCTCGTAAGTTTCATACTTGACCACTGGAGGCCTTCTTGAACCTTTAGCCTAGTTCATATTCCAAAGGTGAAGTGGAGATGGTGGGGTTAATGGTTGACAAGGAATACAGAAATAGCATGTTGTTGATGCCCCTAGGAGATCTTCCTGGTGGTATGGGACAGCTAGAATCAGAGTCTGCTATTCTGCGTTTCTGTTGAGCAGGAGTTGAGTCCACTCTCAGCTCCTGGAAAAGTAGGGTGTGGGTTGGTTCTACATTTCTTTTGCTTTCTACCAAATTACACCTATGACAAAATGAACGTAACTGACCCAGATGTTCAAACTTCAGATTTTTATTTTTTAAGTCAGTTTTTATTTAAGTATATATTCAAAAAGGTACACATAATTCTCACAAAATTAATATACTTGTGTAACCAGTACCTCAATAAAGATACTCAGTACGTTGAGTTTTATTTTTGGAAATGGAGAAGTAGGTGTTCAGGGCCATGGCTGGTAAATGAACATATTCTTTTATCCAGGTCTTTGGTACTATTATATATGTGATACATGCAATGGGTGTGTATTAGTCAGCTCAGACTACCATAACAAAATGCCATAGATTGGGTGGCTTAAATGACAAACATTTATTTTCTCCTAGTTTTAGAGGCTAGAAGTCCAAGATCAAGGCTCTGGCCGGTTGGACTACTGCTCAGAGCTCTTTCCCTGGCTTGCAGATGGCTGCCTTCTCCCTGTGTCCTCATGCGGCCTTTCCTTGACATTTGAGGAGAGAGAATGCGCAAGAGAGCTCACTCTCTGGTGTCTTCTTCTTTTTTAAAAAAAATTAATTTATTTATTTTAGAGAGAGAGTGTGCGTGCATGAGTGAGGGGAGGGGCAGAGGGAGAGGGAGAGAGAGAATCCTCAAGCAGGCCCCCTGCTGAGCACAGAGCCCGATGTGGGGCTGGATCCCATGACCCTGAGACCATGACCCAAGCCAAAACCAAGAGTCAGATGCCCAACTGACTTAGCCACTCAGGTGCCCCTCTCTGGTGTCTTCTTTTTTTTTTTTTTTTTTAAGATTTTATTTATTTATTTATTTGACAGAGAGAGACACAGCGAGAGAGGGAACACAAGCAGGGGGAGTGGGAGAGGGAGAAGCAGGCTTCCTGCCAAGCAGGGAGCCCGATGCGGGGCTCGATCCCAGGACCCCGGGATCATGACCTGAGCCGAAGGCAGACGCTTAACGACTGAGCCACCCAGGCGCCCCTCTGGTGTCTTCTTATAAGGACACTAGTTCTCTTGGATCAGGGCACCACCCTTGTGACCTCATTTACACCTTAGCTACTTCCTTAGAGATCCCATCTCCAAATACAACCACACTGGGAGTTGGGGCTTGACTGTATGAATTTTAGAGGACAAAACTATCAGTCCATAACAGGATGCCAGCTGTGATATTTACTGGGTACCCCGTTATCAGGGTGCTATGCAGTGGTGGTGGGGGTAATTGACCAGGCCAATTCCCTTGTGAGTTTGTATGACAAAACCAACTGAGAGGTTTTTTTTTTTTAAACCTTTAATTCATTATTTAACCTTCTATCCTCAGTTTTCCAGAAGAGCCTTGAATAGTCAGTCATGGATTTCCCCCAGAAACATCTTTTTCTTTCATTATTTTTTTCTCAGCTTTATTGAGGTATACAACTAAGAGTTTCTAATGATGTGTTGAGTTGAGATCTAAGAGTAATCTGAGTATTAACTGGAGCCTCACACTAGATCTATTTGAGTGTCCTTTGAACACCATGCATACTGGGTGTAGAATTCAACTGCTAACTGGCCTGACTCACAGTGTATTGAGGACATTTTAAATTTGAAAAGAAAATACGTGGGTAGTTCTTTATACTTGCTAAAACTACTCCTTACTCCATCAGCCAGTGCTCACATGTAAAGTATGCTCCCTTTCTTCATCTTTATTTACACCCCTCATGGGAAGCCTATTCTGCTAGGAAACCTGATGTTTGTAGCATAACTCTGGGGCATCATAAGGCACCTGGGCACTTTTCTGGTTGTGATGAAATGGATTTTATCCCATGAGAGTTCAAAAGCAAGCATGTTTTATTGGATTGTTCCAGTGCCTGGAAGACTGTGGGACTGCGGTGTGGGATATACTGACTTTGATCAGCAGAGTAAAGGGGAGCATTCAGAGCCTCATTAATCTCACTCTAACTCAACCACATGCATACCTGGGAGAAGAGAAAAATCACAGTTTGGGTAATAAGAGGAAGGTTACTGTCCTGCTGGTATGTGTGCAGTCTCTGTCTTCACCCTTTCTCATTAGTCCTGTCTCAGACTCAATGGAGCTGTAGACCCAAAATGATTATCATGCTTTTATGAAAGTTTAAGGGTTTTTTTTTTTTTCAGGGATAATTTTGATTATGCATAATTGTTGCCCCTCAAATTGACTTTCAACCCTAACTTCCATTTGCTTAGGTTGCAACTCCATTATGTTTAATTAATTAAATATACTAATGCTGGTTCCTCTGGAGAATAAAGAATTAATTTTATCCGTGTGAAATGAAGCATTTGTAAAGATGCTGGATAGGTTTAGGTCCTATTTTGTTATTTATATCTACGTGTGGGAATTGTAGTTAACGGGCTCTGTGCTGTATTTTGGAGAACATTTTCTGTTGGGTGGTAATGAGTTGACATTTGTGTTGTCTGTCGATGCAGGTACGAAGAAATGCTAAGGGCCAAGACCCTTCCCATATCCAAGCTGTCTTATTCTGCCAGTCAGTTTTACCTGGAAGCGGCAGCAAAGTACCTGAGTGCAAATAAGATCAAGGAGATGATGACTGTCCTCTCGAAGCTAGACATAGAAGACCAGCTGGTGTTCCTGAAGTCTCGCAGACGGCTTGCAGAAGCTGCAGAACTGCTGAACAGGGAAGGTCGGCGAGAAGAGGCTGCCTTGCTGATGAAGCAACATGGCTGTCTGTTGGAGGCCGCCAGGCTCACTGCCGACAAGGACTTCCAGGCCTCGTGTCTGCTGGGGGCTGCCCGCCTCAATGTAGCCAGGGATTCAGATGTAGAGCACACCAAGGCCATTCTGAGAGAAGCCCTTGACCTCTGCTCTCAAACCAATCAGTTGTCTGGCATCGCTGAGGCCCATTTCCTCCAGGGGGTGATCCTGAGAGACTTTCAAAAGCTCAAGGACGCCTTCTTCAAGTTTAACACACTCAATCACTCAGCTGGAGTGGTGGAGGCGCTCTATGAAGCTGCCAGCCATTGTGAGGCCGAGCCTGAGAAGGTCCTGGCCCTGGCTCCGGGGGGTCTGGAAGTCCTCCTCCATCTGGTCAGGGCCCTCAAAAGAGTGACCAACAATGCGGAGAAGGAGATGGTCAAGTCTTGCTTTGAGTTTTTTGGAATTTCTCAGGTGGATGCCAAGTATTGCCAGATAGCTCAGAATGACCCTGGACCCATATTAAAAATAATTTTTGACCTGGATTTGAACTTGAAAGAGAAGAAAACAAAAGACTATTTCTTGATAATGATTGACCAAGTGAAATTAGCCCTCAACAAACACCTTTTCAGTAGGCTGTGTCAGATCACACAGAGCCTGCTTGGGAAGACCTACCCAGGCGTCTGCATGAGGTTTATTGTAGGCTTGAAATGTGAGGATGAAAACTGTAAAGATTTCCACAGGCCTTTGCGGCGTTGCGAGGCCAAGTGTTTGGTTCAGTCAAAAATGCACTTGGTGGCCATCAGTGGGTTGCTTTTGGAAGCCAAAAAAGTATTCTCTAAAATCTTGGCAGAAGAACTTGAAGACATTGATTATATTTTGCCTACAGATAGGTATGGCCTTTGCAAATCCTTCCTGAATGTCCTCTTCCCTAAGCATTTCCATCAGAGAGTGTTGTCAGAAAACCCCATGGCATGCAAAGAAATCCTCAAAACAAACTACAAATCCTTTCGATCCTGCAGGTCTGTTCTGAAAGAGTACATCCATTTTTTGTTTCAAAATGAAAGGGCACGAAGCCGCCGGGAGTCTACGGACCTGTGGCTGAGCGCCATGCAGGCTTTCCTTGTCTCCTCCAACTATCCAGAGGAGTTTGAAAAGCTGCTCCACCAGGAGGAGGACAACTACAACAGGGAACTCAAAGCTCTAGAGGCTGAAAATGAGGAAAGGGGCAGGGAGAGAGGCAGCAAGATGAAGGGAATAGAAGGAAAATTTGGCATGTTGGCGCCCAACAAGGATGACGACAATACCGAGAAGACCCACCTTTGCTTCATCCGGCTGCTGGAGAATTGCATTGACCAGTTCTATGTATACAGGAACCCAGAAGACTGCAAGAGGCTCTTTTTCCGCTTCATGAATGTCCTGGTCAAGAGGTGCAAAGAACCGCTCATCCCCAGCATCGGGAACACCGTGGCCCTGTTGGAGTTCCAGTTTGTCCACTGTGCGGTGGTTCTGGCCCGCCTCTGGAAGAATGCCATCCTGTGCCTCCCCAGGAGCTACATTGCGCTCTTGCACTACTGGGAGTTCCTGTTCAGCAAGAAGGACAGGGAGCTCGGGGACGTGTTCTGCATCATTCAGGAATACAAACCCAAGGACGTGACAAGGGCCATTCAGGATTTCCGGTTCCACCTCTCCTACCTTGTCAAGGTGCTCTGTGGCTGTGAGAATGTGAACTTCAACGTCCTGCTCGATGCCTTCGCTGAGATAGACTACGTGGTGTCTGGTGAGGCAGAGCGGACCCTGGTGCTGTGCCTGGTGATGCTGGTGAATGCCAAGGAGCTCCTGCAGCCGTACTGCAAACCTCTTCTGCACCGCCACTTCCAGGAGATCCAGATGAGGCTGCAGCTGATGAGCATGGACTGGCCGGACCAGGTTCCCGAGAGGCTCCTGAAAGTGGTCAAGCGGGTGTTGACGGCGGTCACCGTGAAGTCTGTGGCTGAGGCGCTGCAGGACCTGCTCTCTGAGCGGGACGAAGAGTACCTGATGGACTGCCACTGGCGGTGGGACAGCGTGCACACCAAGGGGTCTGTGGTGCGCGGCCTCTATCATGAGGAGGTGAAACTAAGCCGCCTGCTCTGTGTGGACTCCGTGGACTACTCTGCTGAGCCAGAGTGCGAGTTTGGTCAGGACGAGACAGATGAGCTGGCCTTGGAAGACCGGGACCACCTCCTGGCTGCTATCCTTTCCCAGAAGCAGCGGAAGGCTTCCATCCAGCGGAAGCTGAGAAGGACTTGCCTGGTGGTATCCCTGTGCATCAGCTGGAGGAGAAGGGTGAGTGTGCAGACAGAGTGCTTCCGGGAGGAGACCAGGGAGCCCGGGGCCGGGAACTTCAAGAAGGCCGACGTCGACAGGACCCAGTGCGACCTGTGTGGGGTGAAGTTCACCCGAGGTCCTGACAACTATTTCAGCCCCGGGAAGGCATTTGAGGGAGAGGCTTCAGAGGCGGTGGCCATTTCCAGGGTCGAGCTGGGAGACACAGAGGGTCGGGAGAGGAATAACGAGTCTTACGAGCAGCACATCCTCCTAGAAGGTCATCAGAGGCAGCAGGTGGCCTATCAGAAGTACTCGGAATTTTTCCGTGAGAACGTGGACCCGGCCATTGATGAAGGCAAGCTGGTGGTACAGAAAATTGAGCAGAGCTTGTGGATCCGCAGTCACCTGGGCTCCAAAGAGCACAGCCACATGCTGCAGAGGAAGGTCCAGGAGAACATCAAGAAGGTTTCGGATACGGTGGAGGACCTCTACAGGCGCAAGGCCTGGGCTGGCGGTAAGGGGTCCTCAGAAATTGGGGCCCAGGTGGTGTTAGAACCCAGGCTTTAAGAACACATGTCAGAGTCAAGTCCTTTTGTGGTGAGGTCTGTCCTGGAGATGACAGAACTTGGCGTTGGCCAAGAAATACAAGCGAGGAACGTGTGTTCTCAAAGTACAGCAAAACCCCATTCTTTGAACCACCCCGCCTCCAGTTAAAACATTGTGATTATCTTGGGTCAGGATGGTTTCCCCTGGCACTACAGACAAGAAAAGGGCTTGCTAACTAGTTCTGTGGCAAGGATATAGGGAAAGCGTTCAGTCTTGAGGAAAGCTTCTGATCTGTTCATCAGTGATCATTTCTTGAACACCTACTCTGTACTGAACCCTTGACTAAGATCCGGAGGTGCGTAACTGGTGTCATCCTTGTAGGAGGGTTCTTAAACCATACCCAGTGTGAGACTTTCTAACAATAAGAATTCCTATGTGGTCTTTGAATCAGATTTCCTCTAACTTCCTTATTAGCTATTTCTTAGCAACACTGCGTGGAAGTCACATTATGTATAAAATTAGTGAAACTAGGTATTTAAAACTTATTCTATAATCCGGACACTCTAGTTTAAGGTTTAGTGACATGTTGAACAAAGCTTCCTTGAGAGGTTTGCTATTGGCAATCTCTATAGACATGCAGTGATGGTATTTAATTGTAATTTATAACGTTTGTGGTGGCAGAAGGTGGCTGTGGGTCCTTATCCCATTGTCCCCCTCAGGGGAAACACAGAGACAGGCTCTTGGGAAGTGGGGGCCTTGGCTCTAGTACTGAGTGGTCTGGTCTCTGCAGCGGCCCACTCACTCAGAGCCCTTGTTCTTTGGTTCCTGCAGCAGAGGAAGTGATGGTTCGGTTGGTCAACATTCTGATGCCGTCAGTCAGGGATGCGCAGGAGTGGCTGATGAAGACAGAACTCCACTTAAAGGAGGAAGGTAAGGAGCCCTTTATCCCAGGGTAATGCTCTGGGTCTCGTGATTCTTGGTTCCGCTGACTCCCAGGTCAAGGTGAAGTGGGGCTGTCTGTGGTGTCAACAGCGGCCACTCACTGTCTGGGTGCATTGCCCCAGTCAGTCACGTTATTAGCGCCATAGTATCCCAGTTTCCCCAGCTGACTGGGAGGGCTCACTTTAGTTGCTTTTTCGACAACCTCTTTGGCCTCTCATGAGCTGTTATCGATGACATCTAATCACTGCTCAGGCTCAATACAGTGACTCCCAAGGATAGACAAAGTATTGAAAAACCTCCTCTTGGTAAATATGCTTGCCTGTGTGAACCATTCATGTAAGTTAGTGGATATTTATTGAATGTCTAGTATGTATCAGCATTGTTTTGGGCTTGGGGATATAAAACAAACACATCTGTGAGCAAAGCAAACAAAATCATTGGGGAAACTTGCATGCGCCTTCCCATAGAGGGTTAAGGGCTTATATGGAGTGAGTCAAGTTACTCTCCTGACAGAGTGATCTTGCCAAATTCTTTATCATCTGGGAAGTCTTCCCTCTTGCCCATTCCAATTGTTGCCTGCTTTTGGCTAGGTCTTATTTCTTCTTACTCCAAATATTTCATGTGCCCCAGAATGTTCTTCTGTGGGTCCTCCTAATCAATCCAGATGCTACTGGAAAATCCAGACCCCAGAGCTGGGAAAAACTAGAAGGGACTTGGCACACATATTTTTGGCAGTAAAAAATCTTTAGAATATAGTGTCCTGCTGGGACTATGATTTTTATGATTGTTTCAAAAGGAAGATAACTGGTATACCAACTCAAGTTTGTGGTTGAGCTTAGGTTTTGTTTGATGTCTTTGCCATTTGAAGCGTCTCTGAAATAAGAGCAGAGGAACCAGCCTTGTATAAGAACTTAATTCTAGAGAAGGGTGTTCAGTTGGGCTGTGATTCAGGCTTTCTGCCCCCCTTTAATTTAAAACGATTACAGAGATATCAGGTTTTACTAGCATGTTATATTTAATAGTGGAGTGAAAAAAGAAATCACCATTCTGTACTTTGTTTCCGGTTTTTTGTTTGTTTTTGTGCTTTTTTTTTAGTGATGTTCAGTTAGCCAGCATATAGTACATCATTAGTTTTTGATATGGTGATCAACGATTCAGTAGTTGTGTATAACCCCCAGGGCTCATCACAGCACATGTTTTTTGTTTTTGAAACAGGTATCGTTCAGGAACATGATTACGAAAATGAAGTGGAAGATTTTGGTGAGCTCCGTCCTCGAAGGCGTCTGCGGAAATGTGGAAAACAGAGAAAATACTAACGTGCACACAGCTGCTGCCCCCTAAGCCTTCAGAACATTCCATCCTGACTGAGAATCCTGAGTGCTGGAGCAGAAGAGAAAAGGAATGTAAATTAGCTTTAAAAAGTAGGGGAGTCTAGCAACACCTTTGATTTTTGTTCTTGTTATTTTTCTCACCGGTGGCTTTGACCTGATCACTCTGTCGCCTGGAAGTCTAGCAGTGGTAGTTCTCTCTAGAACTTGTTCAGATGAGAGGAGTCATAGCTGAAATAACCTTGGGATGCCTCACCCCAAAGCTCTGAGGTTCTCTGGCGCATCCCCATTGTGACGTGAGTCATCAGCAAGGGACACCCCTCACCTCAGAGTTGGCGCTGCTCCTGGCAGGGAAATCCCTCCACGGATTCCCTCATCTCCTTTCACGCGGCTGCAGGGTCAGGAACCCCGTGTGCACCCGGGGTCCCTGTGGGCCCACCGCTGGCCACTTGTGACCCCGGGCCACACCCTCTGGTCATCTCTGAACCTACTTGTAGCAAGGTCCCTTCTGTTATGTACTGTAGCTTCTTCTGTCTGCGCACCTTTTCTGCCCTCCTCCTCCCCATTTTTTTGGGGGATGATTTTCAGCTCCCTGTGCAAGTCATGGTTAGACTACCTCAGAATGTAGTCCAGAACTCCCCCCCCCCCTTCCCCCCCCCCCCCCGCGTCCTGTGGGCGGGAGCCTCAGGACTTTTGCCCTAGGAGGCAACCTAGGGGATGTTGCGGGGGGTTCCCAGCCTGCCTCTCCAAGATGGTCCTAACTCTGCCTTCGCCATGGTGCAGACATTCCAAAAAGTGTTTGTATGTGGCCCTATGTGTCTCATTTTCTTGATTGAAGGACGCTATTATAGCTTCATGCCCAGGCCCCACTGAGCCAGCGGCCATCAGTGTGGTCCCATTCTGGAGGCCTCCATGCCACTCCTGGCTCCTGCCTGCCCTCTCCCCTGCCCCTCTGCCCAGCCTGCTGTGAAAGCTCGGGTTATGTGGGCCCTTCATCGCTCTGTCCGCACAGCAGAGCCAGCTTGCTCCCCGTGTTCTGCTGCTTTTGCTGCTTATTGTTTTCTCCTTATTGTCTTTCTAAATGACTCTGTTTCCTTGTTTCTAATTTTTATTAGGTTGTGTTTCTAATTTTTATTCCAGGTGTTTTTTTTATAAACTTGCCAGAACAAAAGGGAAAAAACCCAATCAGATCTTACTGTATTATCACATTTTTATAAAGTTAAATCATTTCTCTTACCTGGAGCCGCCCATTTATTTGTTTCTAGTCTCCACTCAGAGAGTAAAGGGTAAACCCGGGCACTGGTTCTCTCTGACCAGCTGGTTGATGCCGACCCCGGCAGAAGCTTGCTGTGCCTTCTGAAGTGAAGACATCCGGGGACTCAGGGCCGGTTGCGGTGTCTCCTGAGGCCTTGCCTGGGCCTCCTGAGCATTTGGGGTGTGGACTATGAGGAGTTTTGTCAGTGCTGCCTCTGGGTACTGCCGCCAACGAGAACATAGCCCCGGGGGGCAGGAGACCCGGAGTCGAATCCTCTCCCACCCTTACGGAGCGGTGTAACCCGGGGTACATCAGATCACTGAGTGCCTAGATGCGGCACCCCCTTGCGGGCTCGGAGTTTGCTGTGAGGGGGAGGTGGAGACGTGGGAAAGCAGCCGTGATAGAAATGCATATCGCACGGGGTGGCAGCTGCATTTATGTAGCTCAGTGGGGCCTCAGTTTCCCCTTTGGGGGAATCGAATGGTCCAAGAGCCCTTTGTGCCCTGATGCCCAGTGGTTCCGTAGGTTGTTGCCACGGGTTTGAGCACCCTCCGGTCTTGGTTGTGTGATCTCAGGGTTTGCTTATGTTGGGTGAGCAGGACAGCTGAGTCTCAGGAAACAAAGTGTCCTCTGATCCTATGGTTCGAGGTCCAGGAGGCTCATAACTGGGCCAGATGAGCCTGCTGTCTTGTATATCAACACTGTCTGATAGAACCTCCTACAGAGAACCACTCTCAGGAATCCACCTTCTCAATTGTAGGGGGGCTTAGAGCGTGGGTGTGGAGGTTGGGAGTGAGGAATGGGATTTAGCAGCAGGGTCAGTAATTCCCACCGATGACCTCAATCCACAGGCCCTCCCAGTAGCAGGGGCTTTGGTGTCCCAGGCCTTGCCCGGAAATCCAGGACGGGGGCTGTGTGTCAGAGATCCCCCAGACTACTCTCAGGTTTGGTGATTCACTAGATGGCTCGTAGGACTCAGCATGTAGTTGTATTCATAGCTCTGATTTATTATAGCCAAAGAATACCAAGCACCATCTGCAAAGGGAAAAGGCACATGGGCCGACTCTGGGGCGGGGGGCAGGAGGAGGATATCAGGTGCAGGCTTCTGAGGGTCCTCTCCAAGTGGACTCACACAGGACATGCTTAGTTCCCCCACCGAAGAGTGTGACAACACATGTGAATTGTTGCCAATCAAAATTTATTAGAGACTCAGTGCTCAGAGTTTTTAATGGGGGCTGGTCATGTGGGCATCTTCTGCCTAGAACCTAGCAAAGTCACAGTGTCTCAAGGAAAGCAGGTGTTCAGCATAAACTACATTGTACAAATAGTTTGAGCACTTTGAGCCATGGTTATCAGTTCTGGAGATGGCAGGAACCCTCCAGAAATTCAAGTTACCAGACACCTGCCAAGGGGAAACCTTGTAAGCAGGCCTTTCAAAAGAGAGCAGTCAGGCCTGCTGTGTTAACTCTCTCCTGGGGTTCCCCCAGGCTGGAGCTCTGTCATGATCAGCCCCCTAGCCTGCCTTGTGGTCCCCCCCACCGCCCCCATGTACCCAGCTGCTGGACAAGCAAGTACATAGCTAATGTCTATCTCTCCTGTCAAGAGGGTGAATTCTCAGGGATAGTTCTTCCAAAATCCCATCATGAAGAATCAGCTATTTTCCTAACTGCCTCAGACGTTAGTTCCACTTCTTTGCAGGCAGCATTCATTGTTTGGAATGGTGTTTAGGGCCCTTGAAGCCTGCTGAGGGAAGGGAAAGGGCCAGATGGCTCCTACCAACATGCACATGCTTTGGCCTGACTGTTCTTAGCCGAGAGCCCTTGTTCTCCTCAAGTTCTCTCTGGGGACACGGGTTCAGTCTTCAAATGACTGAAGGAAGGAAGAACACTGATGTGGGAGCCGACAGCTCTGTGCTGACACCTCAGTATTCCACCTCATCACTGGTGGGGGAAACAGGTCCAGGTGATGCATCTTACCCCTGGTCACAGAGCTGTTCTGAGGCAGGGCCGAGACCTGGACTGGGTTTTCGGAGGCCAGCCAGCATTCTCCACGGAGGACTCAGGCACTGAGGTCAACAGCAAATATCAGCGATTCTTTCTGGAGCCCATCACCCTGGCCCAGTATCAGGACACAGAGTGTGCTGACTGGCCCCTGAGCACTGAAACAGCTCACCCTGCTTTCTGGCACTGGGGTCTTCCTATAGGAAATTAATGTGTCTTCTCCTGCCACCCACTCAGGGCAGCCTGGCCTCTGATCCCCAAGAACAGGACAAAGCAGCTGCCCAGAGTCATCCCCAGTGGATAACAAAGCTCAGCACTGCTCCCCAAGCTGCCGGCTTTACTCTCTCCTGAATGCACCCACCCTTCACCCCGAGTACTGAAGTTCACATACTGAATCCCATTTCATCCCCTACCTCCAAACCCAGGGCTGTAGATATCATGATCACCTTTCCCTTGCTGGCCTGCCTCAGTTTCCCCAGAGTGGTCACTTGTAGTTCAAAATGAGCCCCAGGTTTGCTGAGCATCCTGGCCAGCACTGACCATAGCAAGAGCCCCTGCTCATGGAGCTCAGTGTAATGTACAGCTAATGTTACACCTGCTCTCCGCACAGAAGGCAGGCATAGTCGTGCTTCCAGGTCCTGGCTCTGCCTAAGATCTCCTCCTAGCTGGAGTGCGTCAGCTGTTCATTTCTCTAGTGTCATGACGTGGGCTCTTCTGGGCTCCTCCCAGGGAGCTGATCCAGTGTTTCGGGATGGGCACATGGCTTGTGGGGATGTGAGAGGGATGAGGCCAAGAGATGGATGAGGCTTGCACTCTGCCCTCTCTCTGGAGCTCACAGAAAGGATTCTCCAGGCTCGGATGAGGAATCACTCCCAGGGCCCAGGAAAATGATCAAGGCTATAAACACTCCATGTTAAAATCCCAGCAACTTCCAGGTTTTACCCAGTAGGTGTATGAGGTATTTCATTTGAATTTTTGAATGTGAATGACATTGAATGTGAGTTTCCTGTGTTTCCATCTGATTTTAGTATGGCTTTGGTAATCCTGGGATTTCATATTCTAGCAATAGGACAGTACACATGAATTTCAGTTGTACAAGGAATGTCACATTTTATTTAAATTAATTAAAATCCTACTCTGAGCCCTCTTTGGTGGGAAATTCAACCCAAGTCGTTATTGGGGGACCTTTTATTTCCTTGAGGTCTCTAATCTTGGGAGGTCTACATGGCATGGGTAAAAGGAGGAAGGCCCTCTCTCCTTCAGTTCATGGTGGCCACCACTGACACATTCTTTCCAAGCTGGCGGGGGGTCTGAGTTGATGGGTGACTTTTCTCCTTCCGAGCTGAGCTTGGTGACGCTAGGAGCCCTGGGACATCTGGTCCAGCATCTGTAGATGACCCACTCAACCATCATCCTTGAAGTTTTCCCACCTCCCCATTGCATTGCGATGAATGTGAGTGCAGGTCCCTATTGGTTAGGGCATCCCCTGGGCCCTGCGTCACTCCTGAACTGAGGAGTCCTAGCTACTACCTTGGAAAAGGGGGTGGAACATATGGAGAGAACAGTCACAAATTGACAGCTAAATAAGAGTTGAGGGCTCTGGTAGGTAGATTTCAAAGACGGCTACTGTCTATTTCTTCCTATCCTTGCACGTGTGTGTCATCCCGCCCATCAAGAGGTGGAGTCAGTTTTCCTTCCCCTTATGATTTGCTTTGGCCAATAGATTGCAGCAGAAGTGACATTGTCTAATCTGGGTCTGGCCTTTAAGAGGTCTGGCAGCTTCTGCTTTTCTTTGGGATAATCCAGCTGCTATGTGAGAATTCAGTTGCGCCAAGGCCACCTTGCTGTGAGGAAGCCCAAGCTAGCCAGGCAGAGAGGCCACATGTAGGAGCCGCACGTAGGAGCCCAGGGGCACCATTCATGTGAACAGAGCCTTCTTGGACATTTCAGCCTGGGGCCTGCTCAATGAGGCCAATGGAGTGACCCTAGCACCCACGGCACCAGCTGAAACTTGCCCAAATTAACTGGGAATTAACAAAGCATTATGGCTTTAAGCTGTTAAGTCTTGGGATTGTTTGTTACCCAGCAATAGATAACTGAAACCAGGCCCTACTACGTGTCAGGTACTATTAGGCATGTATTAGCTCCAGATCTTACAGCGCTCCAAAATACAGTGATTGTCACAAATATGTGTAAAGTGAAGGAGGGGTTTACCTGAGGCCAGGCAAATAGGAACTCCCTATTGGAGCCCATGCTATTCTATAGTTTGCCCCTGGAAGGAATGGGTTTCATCCACCTGTCTGCCTGGCCTGGTGGGGATCCTTGAACCCTAGCACCCGGAGGAATCTTAGAACCTATCCCTGGAACCAAACATTTGTCGTCTTAGCCACCTCCCCTCTGGACCTTGACATCTGGCAGGCCATGCAGGCTTCACCAGCAGCTAAGACTTGGTTGCCAGGGCAACCTGCAGGGGGAGTAACTATGACCAATGTTACAGAGTTCTCATCACTCAGCTCCTGGGTTCTGGTTCCCCCAAGACACTGGCAGCCAATTGTGCTGGCTGTCACAGAAGGGCAGGTCTGCCCCTAACATTTGTGGGGTAAGAATACAAAGACAGACCTCTCCCCCATCCCTTCTCTTCACACCCTTTGCTTCAGCCTACACCACAAAAGGTCTCCTGGCATGAGTATGGGCACTCCGACCATACATGCAAGCTCATTACATAGCTTCATCCTCGCTTCCCTGAACAGCCACTCTTGGCTTCCCCTTGGATCCAGCACATCGGTGGGGAAGAGGCTCAGGTAGATTTGAGTAGGGGCCTCCTCACTACGGGAATAAAATCTGGAGAGAGCTGTGGATACGTACTCTTTTTGCAGGCCTGGGGCAGAGTATGTAGCTAACAACACAGCTTCGTGTTACTTCTCTCGGTCATTTCTCCTCATGCATCTGCTCCTTCAGTGTCCTTGCAGGATAGGAATCCAGGATTCATAGATTCTCCTGCCATAATAACCATCTTAATCATCTTAATGCCTAACATCTCAGTCTCTATCTTTCTGTCTGTCTGTCTGCCTGTCTCTCTCTCTCTCTCTCTCTCTCTCTCTCTCACACACACACACACACACACACACACACACACACACACAGTTATCCCTGGCCTTCTCCAGCAAGCTGATCTGGGGTCTGGGATGCCTTGAAAGCCCTCCTGGATCAATACCGTGTAATGGCCAGACATCTATGTCCTGGGGATCATCCTTAAGTTTATGATCCAGGGGATGGGTAAGCCAATGCAGCAGGTAACTGCTCTTTTTTCGGCCACAAATATCTTTCCTAAGAAACTGAGGCTGGCTTTGTCTGATCTTGTCATTCTAAATATGCTTCGAAGATCCTGACTGGAGAGCGCAAGGTCAAGTGGGCAGCCAGAGGCCATCTCTCCACCTGGCAACCGCCATAACAGCACAGAGGTTAGGAGCTCACGGGAAGCTTCCCTGTTTAACCTGATAAACTTCCAGTCCTTACCACAGCAGAGAAACCAGGTCTGCCAACAAAAGTAGACAGCTGATCCTCACTCCCACCCACCACCCAGGAAAATGTGTCTCCCCCACTTGCTAAGGGGGAGGGAGAAGCCATCAGCAAGGTACCGGGCATTCTTTAGGTGGGTTGTTTTCTAGAAACTTCTCCTGGTGCTGCGGAATTCTAGCCCTATTCAGAATTCTCTGTTGTCTGCCCAAGACACATCACCTGACCCTCCTCAGTGGTGATGGGACCTGAATACCTGATAGGACCTTTGAGGGGGGATGGGTTACACTAGGGAAGCAGGGTATTGTCACTGCAGTATCTTTGAAGTGAGATGTAAGATTGAAATTTGGCTTCTTTCACTGGTTGTGGGAATTCAGACATGTTATTTAAAGTCTCTGAGCCCATTTGGGCATTTATAAAATGGAAATAAGGACATGAGCTTGTAGCTTGTTTGTAATTGCATTATCCTCCCTTGTTCCCTGTTTTTCTTCCATAGATGGACCAAGAATGGGAAAAGATTTCAGGCAGGGACTTGTTTCCAGGGCAGAAAGGGGTGGTCACGAGTAGAGACTAGCTCTGGGGACAGAGCTGGGTCAGCTTTTATATGCCCTTTACGGAGGTGGGGACATTTCTAAGCGGGCTTTGTTTCCGGGGACTCAACCTTCTTTTAGAGACTGAGGCTATTTTTAACCCAAGTTTTAGTGATTCCGCGGGACAGCTGTTTCAGGAAAATATGTAGGCCAGTCCATGATATTTGGAGTCATGATTTTAAGGTTAGGGAGTGGGATGGGATGGGGAAGAACTAGAATAACTCTGGAGTTTCCGGAGGCATCCAAAGCGATCTACACCTACCCTGGAGAATGCTGCAACCCAAATTCACTTGGTGGCCCCTCAAGTGTCGAGATGGGCTGAACAGAAGAACTTTCTTTTGTTACGCTTCAAGGGGAGTGTGAGCTTCTGCCCTCTTTCTGTCCCCATCTGCCATTACCAAATCATGATGGAGAATAGACTGGCAATGCCTGTGTCGGAGAGGCTGTGGGAGAAGGGGTCTCTCATACGCTGCAGTGGAAATAAGACCGGTACAGCCCTTCTGGAGGCACTTTGCCAATATCTATTAAAATTAAAACTGGAATCACCTTTGAACTTGGCATTCCCACTTTTTGTTTTTTGGGATTTAAGAAATTATTTATTATTAGTATTTTAATCATGGTTAAGGTATACCTAACATACAACTTCCAATCTTAAACCTTTGTGTGTACAGCTCAGTAGTGTTGTTACTTTCACGTTGTTGTGCACCAATCTCCAGAAATTTAACTGAAACTCTAACCCATTGAATCATACCTCCCTATTTCCCCTCTCCTTAGCCTCTGGCAACCATCATTCCACTTTCTGTCTCTACAATTTTGACTACTCTAGGTGATGCATGTAAGTGGATTCAGGTAGCATTTGTCTTTTTGCAACTGGCTTACTTCACTTAGAATAATGTCTTCAAGCTTCATCCATGTCGTAGCATGTGTCCGAATTTCCTTCCTTTTTAAGGCTGAATCATAGTCAATTATATGTTTATTACCAGCACTCCTACTAACAGGAACATCTGGGACAGTGCAAAATTGGAGCCAATTCCAGTATTCAGCAGGGGTATGGCTAAACACCATGAATATGGTTCAGTTTTTAAAAAGAGCTAAATGTGCTGGCATGGAAATATGGCAAAAATCAATTGCTCACTGAAAACTCAAGCTGAAAAGGGGCTCTATGGTTCAAGTAAATATCAATAAAAATTTAATTCCAAATTGGAGGTGGTGGTGGTGGTGACTCTGGGTACTCTGTAAGGGCCAGATTTTTAAAAAATCATTTGGATTATATTTGTGGTCACAGAAAATAGTAAGGATATTTTTAGAAATCAAAATGGAGAGGTACAGTAGGCAAATATTTGTTGCTCAAGGAGGTGGTCAGAGAAGAACATGCTTCTCCCACTCAGGTGTTTAGAAAGCAAGACTGTCATATGTCCCACGGTGATGACAATCCAGTAGGAAAAGAGGCTCCTCTAGACACCCCAGGGGTCCCACACAGGTCTAGCCCGGTCATGTGCTTCTCATCGTAGCTGACCTCCATTCCACTGGAGTGCATCTGCAGCCAGCTGTGAATAAGAGAGACCCTTTAAGGTCATTCCCGACAACTTGAACTTTATTACCTGGTCCTTGGATGTCCTGCTGTTAGTACTTCTGGCTCTAGAACTTCTTACCCCCTGGCAACATCCTTGCTCTTAAGTCTCCCGACTGATGATATCCTCCTGCTATATTCCCTGGCATCTTTCTTGAGCTATGAAGACACGCCCATCGAGGTGTGGGGCTTGAGACAGGCAAAAAGCAATGATAATCACAACAGATGTCATTTAGTGAATAAGTACTTCAGTCCTGGCTCACACAAGTCCTACCTTGGTGAATACCCACAACTGCCCCCATCATACCTGTGGCGACTAAAGTGCTGAAAGCTCTATGTAGCCCTGTCCCTCAGGATCACCTGCTCCAGCCCTAGCCCATGGGGATCACAGAGAAGTTAGTCTATAGAGACAGAAAGGGTGGAAATTTTCTTAAGAATAAAAACCCTGTTCTTCCATCTTCAATTTCTTCTTCTGTTCAGTTTTCCTTCAAGCTGTTGTCAGGGTGTTTCCAATTTTCTGGAGTCCTTTGGCTTTTTTGGCTGCTGACCTTCCAGGTGCTCATTTGACATTCAGAAGGCGGTGGCAGTGTCTGGTTTCTGTCACTGTTCACAAAGTCTACTGTCTTGGTGAGAGCTATGATGGTGAGCCCCGAGTCAGGGATTCTTTCCGCCATGTTGCTCGTCTTGGAGTGGGACCCCTGGGACAATACAGGGCTCCGGCACTTCCAAGGAAGGGGAAGAGTCCCTTACACGGAATCCTCCTGACTTCACAAGGGAGGAAACAGAACTACGGATCAGGTTGGTGACTTTTTCAACTTTTTAAAAGCTTTTTCAGAGCTTCTGGGTCAGAGCGAGGGGAAAAGCACTTTAGCCCTTCCACTAGGGCTCTGAGATGTCAGAAGAGCTGCACGAAAGGCAGTTGGTCATCCTGGACTTTGTGTGCCTGATACCACACCCGAGTCCTCAGGATTGCTGACTGTAGGATTGCTGACCTTCATCACCAGTTCCTGTGGCTCATCAAAACTCAGCTCTTAAGAACCCAGATTGGCTTAGAGTTTTCAGGGAGATCTGGGTTTGTAACTGAGGTGCCTTCCTGGAAGAACACTAATCTTCCTCCTATCAAGGGCTTTCAAATAAAAATGTTAAAGCATCAGATATCCTGTTAGAACTAAAGTAGACTCCGGAGATCCTGGGCTGTCAGGCTGTCTATGCCGAGGAGCGGCACTGTGGCCTGGGCCCCAAGGACACAGCTTTTGGGTAGGCAGGACACTGGCTAGGAGAAAAGAATAGCATCTCTGCCTGTGTGCTTGCATGTGCGTGTGCGTGCGTGCACACGTGTGTGGACACATGTGTCTGTGTGTGCGTGCGTGCATGTGTGTGTGTGTGTTGTGTGTGTGGAGGGGGACTGGGGCATAAAGGAAGAAGGCACATGTGGTTGAATTTCTAATCCCGTCTGTTCCTTTGCATCTAATTTAAAGGGAAAAAAAGTGCACAGGCTGCCCGGGGGTGTCCAGGTGGAATCAAGCCACTGCTGTTTAGTTCAAGTGAACTGCGATCCACAAATATATCTGAGAAGGATTCTCTGCCAAGGGAAAAACACTGTTTTGTCTACCCTTTCTATAGGAGACCGTTAAAAAAATGAAGTGGGAGCCTGCAATCTGAAGGGTCTACGGATCCCCTTCTCATCCTGCAGGGATAGGAGCAGGTGTGTGTGGGGACGGGGTGAGCGGGAAGGCAGCGGGGTGGGGGGGCGGCAAAGGGGTTGGGGGGGGACCTGCTCTGTGCAGCTGGAGGGAGCTGTCTGACAGGAGACAAGAGGGCCCACACCCGCTGATGATAACCGCGGGGATTAGCTGTCCGGGGCCACCGTAACAAAGTGCCACAGACTAGGGGTTTTAAAACAACAGAAATGTATTTTCTCACAGTTCTGGAGGCTGCAAGTCCGAGATCAAGGTGCCAGCCATTTGGTTTTTCCGGAGGCCTCTCTCCGTGGCTTGGAAATGGCTGTCTTTTCTGTGTGTCTTCACGTGGTCTTCCCTCTTTGTGTGTCTGCGTCCAAATTTCCTCTTTTCATGAGGACGCCGGTCATATTGAATGAGAGCCCACCCTAATAAACTCATTTAGCTTAATTACCTCATTTAAAAAGGCCCTATCTCTACCTTCTCAGGTAGCGGGTGTTAGGACCTCGACCTATGAACTTTAGGGGACACAGGTTGGCCTGGAGGAGCAGGTAAAGGCTCAGCTTTTCTGAGCAATACTTGGGGCAGAATGCCTTTGGTTGGATCTATGATATCCGGTTGCCCAATTGCAGAGAGCAGAGCCTGTGATGGGGAAGTGTGGGCTGAGCAGAAGGGACCGAGGGTTGACGTCATCTGGTTGACCATAATGCTGAGGGTGAGGTGTGCACGACTGGCTGGCTGAAGGGGGCCTAAAGGCTGTCTTCTGAGCATTGTCTTCTGCTTCCCTTTGTCTTTTCTGATCCTACTGCCTGGACATCTCCATCACTCCTGCAGCCTCAGTTTCCTTGGCTTGCTCATGGCTTCATAGCAAGTCTTCCCACCCCAACACCTCTTCCAAGGACGTGCTGACCTTTTCCAACTTGATATCTCACTGGCACACTAAACTCCAGTGCCCCAAACAAAATGCTCTGTCCCCTTGGGTCACCCTTTGGTCCTGATTTCTCAATTTCCATTAACAGCCATCTTCCCCCTCAGTCGTGAGTCCCGGAAGAAGCTGGTTGCATCCTTCAACATGACTGTGATCTCCCTGAGGGTAGGACTTGGGCTGTTTCACCGTTGCACCCCCCGTGCCTCTGTGTGCAGCCTTTAGTGGGCACACAGTAGCTATCTGGAGGCTGATGGAATGAATCTCTAACCCTGCTTTATCCCCAAAACTAATTTATAATCAATCACCCAGCTTGAGAAATTGCTCAATCTCATCCATCTTTCTGCAAACATTTATTGGATGTCTACTATGTGCTTTGACAGTCCATTAAAAATTTTTTTTTTAATTTATTTGAGAGAGACAGCAGAGTGAGTGAGAGAGAACATGAGTTGGGGGGAGAGGCAGAGGGAGAGCGAGAGGCAGACTCCCCGCTGAGCAGGGAGCCCTACATGGGGCTCCATCCCAGGACCCTGAGATCATGACCTGAGCCAAAGGCAGACGCTTAACCGACTGAGCCCCCAGGCGCCCCTTGACAGTCCATTTTATGGACTGAAATGTAGCTGGGTGTTAGGGAGGCAGGACAAAGTAGGAGGTGCTAGGAGTGTCATCCAAGGACAAGTTCACATTTCCCCACCCCCCAGCTGTGTCCTCTGTCCTAACTCAGGTCTTTGTTCCCTCTCATTTGGACCATGGCACCCTCTTGGAGGAGGTCAGGGAGAGGACGACCTGCAAGCTGGACCCAGGGAATTGGAGACTCCTCACCCCTCCCCTGTCCTTGGAAAGTCCGTTCCAACCACATTTCCCATGGTGGGAGCTGTTTTCAAGGATACAGCCTTGAGGGAGCAATGTGTGGTTGAAATCCTCTGGACACTATACATGACTGGGCCCCTTTAAGGCCTCTATATAAGCTTCTAAGATTCTGGTGGCAGATGTGGGATCTACTCATCTTGCAGCCGCCAAGACAAGCCTGTAAGTAAGTTGCCTTGCTTGTGAAAACTGCCACCTGTCAATCTGGAGTGGCCCGCCTCTTTCTTCAGTCTCTCTGTGCCTGCCCTCGTGTACTGGCGCTGGTTTGTGGACCTACCCGCCCCCACCCCCCCGCCCGCCAAGGACCGCTCAGCTTTCCCCTCATTTGTGTCTTAGCCATATTGTCTGCTTCCTAAAGCTCATGATGACCACATCGTTCTGTTGCTCTGAGGCACCCAAATACTGGGCTGCCGATCAGGCTCTCACTAGCCTGCTTGTCCCGCCTCCTTTGCCCCCAAGGAACTAACTATTCCGTGTTTATACTGCACTTTCCAGCACCTGCACTTTTGCCCAATGCTGGTTTCTCCCACAAGTCCCTTTCTCAGCCAGACTCACCTGTTGAAATTTTTTCCCTCCCTTAATCCTCTTCTCCCAGGCTGCCACCTCCAGGAAGACTTCCATAATGCCCACTTGGAAATGCACCTATTTTTTCAGGTAGTCTCTGCATCTCCACTGCGGCATTTTAGCAGAGGTGGAATAGGGCTTTTGTGCACATGCCCGCCTCCTTTTAGTCTGCACTGTCTAACAGAGCACTCATTTACCATATATGGTGATTTAAACTAAAATTAGCGAAAATCCAATATAACTGAGAATTCCGTTCCTCGGTCACAGCAGCCACCTTTCAAG
This sequence comes from Phoca vitulina, assembly GCF_004348235.1. NCBI lineage: Eukaryota > Metazoa > Chordata > Mammalia > Carnivora > Phocidae > Phoca > Phoca vitulina. The sequence continues at coordinate 47,116,251 of NW_022589713.1, forward strand.
TGCTCTGTAGCCACAGTGGACAGCACAGGTCTAAAACATTGCCATTGCCACAGATTGTTCTACTGGACAGCGCAGCTCTAGCTCCAGAGCATCTGGATGCCTGTCCTGGCGGTAAGCACGCACTTGGCCCACAGCAAGTGCTCCATAAATGTTTGTTGAATTAAGTTAGACATATGCTTTAGAGGAAGTAAAAGAACCAGAAGACCATAAAAAAAAAAAAAAAAAAAAAGAAGTATCTTTGGTGTCCTTGAACTAGCTTTGAAGTCTTCCAGAGTGAACTGAGAGTTGCCCCGCAGGGAGAAGAATTTGGAAAACGGAAAGGAAGGCCCGGGAGCTGAGCACCTACTATTTGCCAGACCTAATGTACAGCCCCAAAATTTGGTGGGGCTGGTGTGGTGGTGGTGGTGGTGGTGGTGTGTGTGTGTGTGTGTGTGTGGGTGAGTGCAGACAATTGCTATTCTAGATACATTTTCCCATCTGGATAAGACACATTTTTGGCTCACAGCTTAAAACAGAATCAGGGCCAAGAGTGTGCGTTTGAGCGTATTTGTCTGTGACTGCCAGAATTTTCGAGTGCTGCCTCCTTTGTTCCCCGTCCCACTGTGCTGTCTTGCCCTGCCCTGCCCAGCCAGCCGGGCAGGCTCGCAGAGTAGCCAGAACATCCTGAGCCTAGCCTCTGAGTATGGACGTGGGACAGTAGAGAGAATGCAGGGAGGCCCATGCAGAGGGGGAAGAGAAAGGCTCCTGGATTTCTTCCAGCCTGAATCTGGGGCTGTATGTCAGTCTTACCTTCAAACAGAGGCACTTCCCTTGCAGCCAGTGAGCTGGTTTCTCTGGGAAACCCAGGCTGCAGACCCTCCGGCTGTGAGTGGGAGGCTCTGAGCTCTGTCAGGTGCAAATCAAGAAGTGGGCCATCTCCCCTATCAGACTCGTTGCCTTCCCCCTAAATGCTCCCAGGCATTAATAGCATAAGATCATTTTGCCACCTGGGAATCAATCTATTCCTGGTCAAGGAATTGACACTTCATTCTTTTTCCCTCGAGAAAGTTCATGAGCGATCCAAGCAGAGCAGCTGTGGCCTCTGTGCAGAGCACCCAGTGACTGGCAAGTGTCTCACGGCTGTCATTGTGCTTGATCTTCCTGGTGACCTTGAAAAGTAGGCAGTGTCCACTGTGCAGATGTAGAAACAGAGGTGTGAGGAGGTGGGGCTGAGTGCCTTTCCTTCACCCCCTCACCGAGCACGGCTCCACACCTGGCTAGCACAGTATAAACATGAGGGATCTTATGGGCTGCCCCCTCCATGCCCTTGGCAGCAATCAGATTTGCCTCTCCAGCCAGCCAGCCTGAGCCATGCACCCCATCCAGGACCTGATCAAGCATCAGGTACCTCTGACTCCCTCAACTCCTGCTAAACCATCAGGCAGGACATGAAAGCTCCTAGCTGCCCTACCATGTCGCTCACTCTTGCTTCCACCATGGGCGGGTACTGATTGCTCCCTTCCACTCTTGGGCTCTTTGCAGCTGAGCTTCCTCATGCTCCTCCTCACGTTTCCACCTAAGAAACACCCCCACCTCATCTCTCCTGTGCTCCTCTATCGTCTTCAACTTGTCTCTCTCCACCCACCCCCATGGCAGATTATGTTTTCCAAAAACTGGCACAGAAATATTTCTAGTCCCCGTGCTCTACCAGCACTTTGACACTCCTCGCCAAGAGATGGTTCATTTCCCCTCCCCTTGAACCAGTGGGACTTCATTACTACCTTAAGGAAAAGAATATAGTAGAAGAAAACTATTACTTCCGAGTCTAAGTCATAAGAAGTGATACGGCTTCCTCCCGGCTCTCTCTCCTAGAGCCCAGCCACCATACTGTAAGGAAGCTTAAGCAGCCATATGGAGAGCCATTTGTGGGTGTTCCAACCAACAGCCCAGGCTTAGGTCTTAGCTGACACGAGACACCCCATCACTAGACACGTGGGTGAGCAAGCCTTCCGATAATTCCAGCTCCCAACCTTTGAGCTGCCCTACATGATGATGCCTAACGGAGTAGACAAGCTATCTCACTGAACCCTACATAAACTGCAGATCTGTAAGCAAAATAAATGTTGTTTTAAGCCACTATGCTTTGGGGTAGTTTGTTCTGCAGCCATAGTAACTGGAATACCTTCAATGGACTTTCAGTCCCAATAATTAATAGTTGATGCAACCTTTTTCTGATTTTTTTTTTCCCTTTGGGATTCCTGCTTCTGACTGCTTCTTAGCACATATCCTGTATGATAAAGTCCTTAAGATCACAGGGACTATGACCTTGGGTATTGTAGTTTTTAAAAAATACTTCCCTGATCCAGTTTTGAGGTCCTAGCTAGAGGCTGGTGAGTTCTCCTTCCTGATTAGCTAAATCCTCCCCCACCCTATCAGGTTTTTACACCTGGACCACCACACACATGGTCTACCACACAGCTGCCCTGGTCGCCCAGGGCCAGGTACCAAACCACCAAGGACAGCCTCTATGCCCCAGACATTATTCACATTAGCCAATCCTAAACCTGCTCATCCCCCCTGCCCGTCCCTTCCCTCAGAAGCCATGGTAAAGGTGCTTACCTACAGTTTCCCTTTCTCCTTCTGCCTCCTGACCAACCCTCGTGCTTCCCTGAGTGGCCCTGCGTGGTGGGCTGTCCTCTCCCAGGGAAACTCTGAGTAACCATATTGTAAAAGTCTTTCAACTTTCTCTCTCTTAATTTGCTTCTGGTCTCACCATACATCACCCAGGGTAATATTTAAAATGCCTTGACACCAGCCCTATCGGTTAGAAATCGTTGTGTAACAAACCACCATAACTTAGAATATTTAGAACATTTAGAACAGCAGTCATTCATTATTAGAGCTCACAGGTCACGAGGCTGGGCTTGGCTGATCTTAGCTAGGCTTGCTCATGTGTCTGTGGGTCATCTGGAGGCTCTGCGCTAAGCTGACCTTTAAGCAGTCTTAGCTGGAATAGATCTGCTCCATTTGTCTTTCATTCCCCTCCTGGGGCCAGTGGGTAAGCCTGGGCATGTCTTTTTCATGAAGAGAGCAGAAGCACAAGGAACAAACTGAAACAGAGAGTATCTTAAAGCCCAAGCTTGGAGCTTACACCCATTCCTTCACTGTCATTGTATTGGTCAAAGCAAGTCACATGGATGTCAGGAATGGGAAATTATGTCCCACCCACAGTGAAAGATCCCTGAACAGGTTACCTAAGAAAGACAAAGGGCATGGATATAAGGAGGAGTGAAGAATTGGGGTCATTAATGAAAATCTACCATTTCCCCAAATAGTGCTACATCTGGAGAGTTGGATTGGTTCTCATAAAACTATCTTTTATTACTTATCATTAAACTAAAAACAGCTATTTTGGGTAATATATTTTGAAATTAGTTAATATCGACTGAATTTTTACCTATAAACACAACAATTATGCACAAGGTAAAACATTAAAACTACACAGGAGTATACTATGAATATTAAGTCTTCTTTCCTCCTGACTTTTTAGTTTTTCTTCGAACATTAGTGCCCTTTCTCTTTTTCACTTAATAACATACTTTATATATATTAGTACATAATAACATGTCTCTCTCTCTCCTTTTTTTTTATTATTATGTTATGTTAATCACCATACATTACATCATTAGTTTTTGATGTAGTGTTCCTTGATTCATTGTTTGCGTATAACGCCCAGTGCTCCATGCAGAACGTGCCCTCTTTAATACCCATCACCAGGCTAACCCATCCCCC
>NW_022589713.1:47130021-47170337 GCF_004348235.1 Phoca vitulina
ATTGACATCTTCACAATATTTGTTCTTCCAATCCATGAGCATGGAACGTTTTTCCATTTCTTTGTGTCTTCCTCAATTTCTTTCATGAGTATTTTATAGTTTTCTGAGTACAGATCCTTTGCCTCTTTGGTTAGATTTATTCCTAGGTATCTTATGGTTTTGGGTGCAATTGTAAATGGGATCGACTCCTTAATTTCTCTTTCTTCTGACTTGTTGTTGGTGTATAGGAATGCCACTGACTTCTGTGCATTGATTTTATATCCTGCCACTTGACTGAATTCCTGTATGAGTTCTAGCAGTTTTGGGGTGGAGTCTTTGGGATTTTCCACATAAAGTATCATATCATCTGCAAAGAGTGAGAGTTTGACTTCTTCTTTGCCAATTTGGATGCCTTTGATTTCTTTTTGTTGTCTGATTGCTGTGGCTAGGACTTCCAATACTATGTTGAATAGCAGTGGTGATAGTGGACATCCCTGCCGCGTTCCTGACCTTAGGGGGAAAGCTCTCAGTTTTTCCCCATTGAGAATGATATTCGCTGTAGGTTTTTCATAGATGGCTTTTATGATATTGAGGTATGTACCCTCTATGCCTATACTCTGAAGAGTTTTGATCAAGAAAGGATGCTGTACTTTGTCAAATGCTTTTTCTGCATCTATTGAGAGGATCATGTGATTCTTGTTTTTTCTTTTGTTAATGTATTGTATCACGTTGATTGATTTGCGGATGTTGAACCAACCTTGCAGCCCAGGAATAAATCCGACTTGGTCGTGGTGAATAATCCTTTTAATGTACTGTTGGATCCTATTGGCTAGTATTTTGGTGAGAATTTTTGCATCCATGTTCATCAGGGATATTGGTCTGTAATTCTCCTTTTTGATGGGGTCTTTGTCTGGTTTTGGGATCAAGGTAATGCTGGCCTCATAAAATGAGTTTGGAAGTTTTCCTTCCATTTCTATTTTTTGGAACAGTTTCAGAAGGATAGGTATTAATTCTTCTTGAAATGTTTGGTAGAATTCCCCTGGGAAGCCATCTGGCCCTGGGCTTTTGTGTTTTGGGAGATTTTTGATGACTGCTTCTATTTCCTTAGTGGTTATAGGTCTGTTCAGGTGTTCTATTTCTTCCTGGTTCAGTTTTGGTAGTTGATACATCTCTAGGAATGCATCCATTACTTCCAGGTTATCTAATTTGTTGGCATAGAGTTGCTCATAATATGTTCTTATAATTGTTTGTATTTCTTTGGTGTTGGTTGTGATGTCTCCTCTTTCATTCATGATTTTGTTGATTTGGGTCATTTCTCTTTTCTTTTTGATAAGTCTGGCCAGGGGCTTATCAATCTTGTTAATTCTTTCAAAGAACCAGCTCCTAGTTTCGTTGATCTGTTCTACTGTTCTTTTGGTTTCTATTTCATTGATTTCTGCTCTGATCTTTATTATTTCTCTTCTCCTGCTGGGTTTAGGCTTTCTTTGCTGTTCTTTCTCCAGCTCCTTTAGGTGTAGGGTTAGGTTGTGTACTTGAGACCTTTCTTGTTTCTTGAGAAAGGCTTGTATTGCTATATACTTTCCTCTTAGGACTGCCTTTGCTGTATCCCAAAGATTTTGAATAGTTGTGTTTTCATTTTCATTGGTTTCCATGAATTTTTTTAATTCTTCTTTAATTTCCTGGTTGACCCATTCATTCTTCAGTAGGATGCTCTTTAGCCTCCATGTATTTGAGTTCTTTCTGACTTTCCTCTTGTGATTGAGTTCTAGTTTCAAAGCATTGTGGTCTGAAAATAGGCAGGGGATGATCCCAATCTTCTGGTACCGGTTGAGACCTGATTTATGACCTAGGATGTGATCTATTCTGGAGAATGTTCCATGGGCACTAGAGAAGAATGTGTATTCCGTTGCTTTGGGATGGAATGTTCTGAATATGTCTGTGAAGTCCATTTGGTCCAGTGTGTCATTTAAAGTCTTTATTTCCTTGTTGATCTTTTGCTTAGACGATCTGTCCATTTCAGTGAGGGGGGTGTTAAAGTCCCCCACTATTATTGTATTGTTGTCGATGTGTTTCTTTGCTTTTGTTATTAATTGCCTTATATAATTGGCTGCTCCCATGTTAGGGGCATAGATATTTACAATTGTTAGATCTTCTTGTTGGATAGACCCTTTAAGTATGATATAGTGTCCTTCCTCATCTCTTATTACGGTCTTTGGTTTAAAATCTAATTTGTCTGATATAAGGATTGCCACCCCAGCTTTCTTTTGGTGTCCATTAGCATGGTAAATGGTTTTCCACCCCCTCACTTTCAATCTGGGGGTGTCTTTGGGTCTAAAATGAGTCTCTTGCAGACAGCATATCGATGGGTCTTGTTTTTTAATCCAATCTGATAGCCTGTGTCTTTTGATTGGGGCATTTAGCCCATTTACATTCAGGGTAACTATTGAAAGATAGGAGTTCAGTGCCATTGTATTGCCTGTAAAGTGACTGTTACTGTATATTGTTTGTGTTCCTTTCTGGTCTATGTTGCTTTTAGGCTCTCTCTTTGCTTAGAGGACCCCTTTCAATATTTGTTGTAGGGCTGGTTTCGTGTTTGCAAATTCCTTTAGTTTTTGTTTGTCCTGGAAGCTTTTTATCTCTCCTTCAATTTTCAATGACAGCCTAGCTGGATATAGTATTCTTGGCTGCATATTTTTCTCATTTAGTGCTCTGAATATGTCCTGCCAGTCCTTTCTGGCCTGCCAGGTCTCTGTGGATAAGTCTGTTGCCAATCTAATGTTTCTACCATTGTAGGTTACATATCTCTTCTCCCGAGCTGCTTTCAGGATTTTCTCTTTGTCTCTGAGACTTGTAAGTTTTACTATTAGATGTCGGGGTGTTGACCTATTTTTATTGATTTTGAGAGGGGTTCTCTGTGCTTCCTGGATTTTGATGCCTGTTTCCTTCCCCAAATTAGGGAAGTTCTCTGCTATAATTTGCTCCATTATACCTTCTGCACCTCTCTCTCTTTCTTCTTCTTCTGGGATCCCAATTATTCTAATGTTGTTTCGTCTTATGGTATCGTTTATCTCTCGAATTCTGCCCTCGTGATCCAGTAGTTGTTTATCTCTCTTTTTCTCAGCTTCTTTATTTTCCATCATTTGGTCTTCTATCTCACTGATTCTTTCTTCTGCCTCATTTATCCTAGCAGTTAGCGCCCCCATATTTGATTGCACCTCATTAATAGCCTTTTTGATTTCGACTTGGTTCGATTTTAGTTCTTTTACTTCTCCAGAAAGGGTTTCTCTAATAACTTCCATGTTTTTTTCAAGCCCAGCTAGTATCTTTAAAGTGATGATTCTGAACTCTAGATCTGACATCGTACTAATGTCTGTATTGAGTAGGTCCCTGGCAGTCGGTACTACCTCTTGTTCTTTTTGTTGAGGTGATTTTTTCCGTCTTGTCATTTTGTGCAGAGGAGAATAGATTAATGAGAGAACAAAATGCTAGCAGGGTAACAACGTCCCCAGAAAATATACTCTAAACAAATCAGAAAAGACCTGAAGCAGTGGGAAAAGAAAGGGAAAGAGAGAAAAAAGAAAAGGAAAGAAAAAAAAGAAAAAAGAAAAAGATAAAGATAAAAACAAACAAAAGCAGAACAAAACAAAACAAAACAAAAACAATGTGATCAAATATGATCAGGCTGGATTATAGATCAGTGCCACACACTAGATTTTGGGTGTATTTTGGTCTGTTAAAAGAAAGTCCCTCCCAGGGCGCCTGGGTGGCTCAGTTGGTTAAGCGACTGCCTTCGGCTCAGGTCATGATCCTGGAGTCCCGGGATCGAGTCCCGCATCGGGCTCCCTGCTCGGCAGGGAGTCTGCTTCTCCCTCTGACCCTCCTCCCTCTCATGCTCTCTGTCTCTCATTCTCTCTCTCAAATAAATAAATAAAATCTAAATGTATTTTGGTCTGTTAAAAGAAAGTCCCTCCCAAAATTTTAAAGAAAGAAAAACTTATATATGTACAAAAATAAGGGTTGATATGATGAAGGGATGGAATATGACTGTAAAGATGGAAATTATAAAAAATTTTAAAAAAGGATTTGATAAGTTGTTTGAAAAAAGAAAGAAGAGGATTAAAAAAAAAAAGAAAGAAAGAAAAAAGGGAGAGAATGTGATCAGGCAGGGGAGTAGAAAAAAACCATACACTAGAGATTTAGAGTATATTTTGATCTGTTAGAAGAAACTATCTCAAGATTTTAAAGAGAGAACAACTTATATATATATGCCAAAAATACGGGTAACTACTATGAAGGGATAGAATATGACTTTAAAAATGAAAAATAAAAATGTTTTTTTTTAAAAAAGGGATTGATAAGATGTTGGTTGAAAAAGGGAAAAAGAAAAATTCAAAAAAAAAAGAAAAAAGGAAAAAAGAAAAAAAGACAGTTAAAAAAAATAATTAACTTTGAAAGACTAAAGAATCATGGTAAAAAAGCCATGAATTCTATGTGCAGTATTCCCCTAGCGCTGGAGTTCTGCCATTCTCATTGATCGGTAAACTTGGTCTTGGCTGGATGTTCTCGCTGATCTTCTGGGGGAGGGGCCTGTTGCCGTGGTTCCCAAATGTCTCTGCCGGAGGCAAAATTGCCCCGCCCTTGCCGGTCCGGGCTAAGTAATCTGCTCGGGTTTGCTCTCCGGAGCTTTTGTTCCCTGCAAGCTTTCCGTACAGCTTTGGAGGCGGAGAGTGAAAATGGCGGCTTCCCAGTCTCCGCCCCGGAGGAGCCGAGAACTCGGGGTCCCGCTCCTCAGCGAGCCCTCAGAGAAAAGCCGTCAGTCACTCCCGTCTCCCCGGTCTCCGGCCGCACTCCGCGCTCACCCGGCCTGTGACCGCGCCTTTCTATCTGGCACCCGACCCCGGGTGGAGTCTCCAAACCCAGCAGATCCCCACGGTGCACTCCCGCACCTCTCCTCCCCGGGGAAGAAGGTGAGTCTCCCCGGATCTGCCACTTGTTGGGTCCCTGCTGGAGGAGCAGTGGCCCGACTGTGCCGCGGATCACGGTTTATAGCAACCCTGAGCTGAGAGCCCGCGCCTGGGCTCCGTCTCTGCAGCCGGCTTCCCTGCTCCGATCCCTGGGAGCTCTGCCGCACTCAGGCACCCCCGGTCTTTCTGTGACCCTGAGGGTCCTGAGACCACACTGTCCCGCAAGGGTTCCACCCCCCACTTCGCCACCAGAGTGACGTCCCTCAGCGGAGCAGACTTCTAAAAGTTCCGACTTTGTGTTCCGCGGCTCTATCACTTGCCAGAAGCGGCCGACGGAGGCCCCTCCCCCGCCGTCTATCCTCCCGAATATCGCCTCGGATTCACTTCTCCGCACGTCCTACCTTCCAGAAAGTGGTCGCTTTTCTGTTCAGAGAGTTGTTGCTCTTCTTTTCTTCGATCTCCTGTTGAGTTTGTAGGTGTTCAGAATGGTTTGATCCCTATCCAGCTGAATTCCTGAGAGGAGACGAAATCCAGGTCTCCTACTCCTCCGCCATCTTGCTCTGTATGGTTGAGTTTTAAACAAATGCCTCAACATACACACACAGCTTCTCAGCAAAGACTAGAGACTTTGTGGTTCTGGGAATTTAAGGAAATCTCTGTCTCATCATTAGGTAACCACTAATGGACTATTGGGATGGAGAACTCAGACCACATATGACAAATACTACAGACTATAAAATTAGTTCACTAAATAAACAACTATAATAAACAGCAATAACAAAAGATGCTGGGGAGGGGAGAGGGTCAGATTTCCAGAGTTTCCAATTATAATATTAAAAATGTACTGTTTTCTACAAAAATTAAAAGACATGAAAAGAAGCTAGTAAATAGGGTTTATTCATAGGAAAAAAGAAATTAATAGAAATTATCCCCAAAGAAACCCTGATATTGGAATTACCAGGCAAAGAATTTAAACCAACTGTCTTAAATATGCTTAAAGAGCTAAAAGAAACCATGGACAAAGATCTAAAGACAACCAGAAGAAGAAGGTTTCATGATATAGAGAACATTGATAAAGAGAGAGAACTTATATAAAAGGAAACAAATAGGAATTTTGGAGTTGCAAAGCACAACTGGAAATGAAAAATCACACTTAGAAATATATTTAAACTATCCAAAGCCAAAAGCCAAAGAGAATCTTGAAAGCAGCAATAGAGAACTGGTCACATATAAGAGATCCTCAATAAGATTTAAGAGGAGATTTCTCATCACAAGGGGTGGATTGATCATCAGTGGGAAGAGATTCTCTCAGTAGTATGTTTGCACATTACTCCACTGGGGCTAAAGAAATGTACCTAATGCTCTTGGTTGGGGGGATGTCAGAATGGGGGCAGGAGGGGCATCCCTCCTGCTCAATACAGGTGTCCACACCTCAGAGCCCTTTGGCCATCCAGGGACAGCCCCTGCTTCTAGGTGTCTCTCCTACTGAGTGTCAGTTTGCCAGATGTATGGTGGGGCCAGGGAGTGCAGCACAAGGACAATCAGCTGAAAGGGGGAGAGATATAATCAAAAGAGACAGGGAATGATCTTTTTGGCCAAGATTTACTTAGTCTACTGCTAAGCATTGTTGCTGTTGACATTGTTCTTTTTGAAAAGATGTTTCAATCTTGCCTCTTCCATGGACCAAGAGTTAGGACCTCTGACTCTGCCCCCTCAAAATTGCTTCTCTTCCTCTCTCTCTTTCAAGGATCCATAGGGCAAGGCCACCCAGATACCAAGGTGCTCTGGGTGAGAGCTTTCTTGCTTAGGAGAAGTTGACTTTGCTTACCTGGGTTCCAAACTCACGGCCAAGTTTGCCTGTGGCATGGCTGGGTTGCCTGGCAACAGGGCTCAGATGCCAACAGTCTGCTGAAGTGACAGAGGGATCCACCCCCACACCACCCCCATTCCCCCAAGGTGCTTCTCTTCTTCCCTTGGAGGATGAGGACTGAAGCTTTCAGCTGCCACGAGCATACTAGTCGAGAAGTCACTGAGAGGCCCACCTTCCCTCAGTCATGGCTTTCTGCTTTGCTCATCTTATGGAATTTACCACGATTAGAATTTATCTTGTTATCTTCCTTGAGAGTTGGAATTATCTGCCTTATTCACTTTTGCCTCTTCAGCACCATAGGGCCCTAATACATATTTCTTGAACAGATGAATGATTGAAGGTGCAGAGGTGGGGTGATAGGCCTCCTGGAGCCTGTCTAAGCTTCCCTCCCTCCTTTCCCAAAGGTGGGGAGAGGTTGGGTTGTCAAGGCTTCAGAATGAAAGAGGAGGAGGCAGGGCTGAGGAGTGCATCCCAGATTGGCCAAGGGGTCTGGATTGGCTGGGATGTGAGGACCACGAGGCACAAGGGTTACAATCGTGGCAGTTGACATTCACAGCAAATAATTTTGTGTCAGCTGCTCAGAGAGCTTAGTTTTCCAAAATCCCCAGTTATACTTGGTCCTCTCCTGCTTCTTCTTGCTTTCCATGGGAATAGATTGAGCACAGACCCCAGGAACACACACATTTTTCCTCTACATTTTTCCTGAACAAGTTCCCATAGAGAATTTAGTGCCTATAATTGGCATGCTGACCCTCCAAGCCCACTGGACTGGAACCCTTCAGACAAGTCTAAAGGCATTTAGGGCAGTAGGTCTATCACAGCTAACTTGGGTGTGGTCCTACATTTTAGCATGATTTCTCATAATCTCAACTAAGCACTCCCTGGCTTTGTAGCTGTATTACACTTGAAGTGTGGGCAAGGTTCTTCTTCAACATAGCCTTGTAGGCAGGCAGCCCACTCAATTCCTCACATTTGGGAGAGAAAGGAGGAACATCTTTCCTCCAACCTACAGGGACTCAAGGTTCTTTTACAAGCTCTGCTCCTCTGAGGGGCTGGGGTAGATACTGCTTGACCAGTCCCACCAATATACTGTATACAGTTCCACCAGTATAAATTGCTTCTATGTTGGCCCCAGTTGGTCCAGCCCAATGCTGTACCTAACAAGAAAACTCAGATGGCTTTGCTGCTATAGAAAAAGTGATTCAGTCTTATCTTCTTCCACCAACCAAGAGTCAGGACTCTGTGCCTTCATGCAAAACGAGGCCAAGGTCCTGCAGCCTGGGCGGCAAGATTGCTCTAGGCATGCTCCAACAGAGTATGGCAATTTCAAAAGTAGGTGGGACATCTCAAAATCTTGAGTTTATGTTGATTCATGCACAATTAACTCTCCAGATTCACTAAGCTTTAACTTGTTATTTTAATATAAAAGCTTATTCCACTTTATATTATTATTATTTTTTTAGATTTTATTTATTTATTTGACAGAGAGAGACCCAGGGAGAGAGGGAACACAAGCAGGGGGAGTGGGAGAGGGAGAAGCAGGCTTCCTGCTGAGCAGAGAGCCCAATGTGGGGCTCGATCCCAGGACCCTGGGATCATGACCTGAGCCGAAGGCAGACACTTAACGACTGAGCCACCCAGGTGTCCCTCACTTTATATTATTAGTCTCTTTCCCAAATAGCCCTGGTTATTCCTTTTTGAGTTCTTTCACATTCCATACACCAAGTCTCTGTAACATCATTTCAGCACCGAATGCCCTAAATGTCCAGTAAAGCACAGACTCCATGAGAGCAACGTTTAGGGGAGCATGAGCATCAGTAAGCAGGTCAATAAAAGCTAGTTGAGAGGCATACATTAGGTAACTGCTTTGTTTGGTTGTTGTCATGGCAACCATTTATAAGGCATTGCAGATAAATCCCCAGAGCTCCCGGGAATCCTTGCTTTGTCACTTTTGGAAGATGATTTTTGGTTTAACACCCATGCCCATCTCCATGGGATAGGGGGAAGAGTGAGTCTGCTTTATTGAGAGTTGAACAGTACCTGGAGAGACATCTCCAAAGGAACATCGTTGCTCTGCTCAAATGCTTGCCACATCAGAGTGTTGATTCCAGGAGGGGCTGAGATTTTAGCATTAACTATCCCTTGGGTCAGATAACATATGAAACATATTTTAATATATACTTGCAAACGCTTCAAATCACCTTCCTTTCTGGCTTTTTGCTCAGTCTCTCCTTGGATCTTACTCCCTTTGGGAAGACTACATCATCTCCAAAGTCTGGGTTTGAGCACTTGTTGTATGTGCCTGTAAAATATGTTGCTATTGCCTTTTTACTTGTCTATAACCCCAGCTAGCTCACTGACTTCCTTAGATGGGGGATCGTGCCTATTTTGCTCACTCTTGTATCCCCAGGGCATAATGTTGACATAGAATCTATTCAGACATTGTGAATATTTATTGTATGAATGAATTGGTGTAATCTAAGTGGACATCCATTTTAGCCAAACCACTAAACACAGAGGTGGCCCTGAGAGCAGGTCTTGTTCCCCCTTTACTCTTTTGTAAATCAGCATGCTGAGATTTTTTTTCCTAGCCTTCCTCACTCTGGCTTTATTTTTTTTAACATTTTTTTGTTTTTAACAATTTCAAACTTATAGAACAGTTGTAATGGGGCCCAGGTCAGTCCCCCCAAAATAGCCAAAGTGGCATATTGATTATTTTTAATTAAAATTACTTAAGAAACAGCTGGTGCAGGAAGGACACTCAGACCCTCTTTTGTCTCCCTGAAAGCAGGAGATAAATCTCCATGTGGAGCAAAGGAGACACCCTTATTGCCAGAGATGGGGAATTCAAGGCCAAGAAGGCATAAAACACAACTTGTTATTTCTTTACTAATTTACTACCCCAAACCCAAACTTCTTTGTCTTGTCAATTCTTCACAAATTTATTGTGTCTTTGTCTAAAAAGTATAAAAGCTACCTACTTTGGTCACTTCTTTGCTTCGCACACATATGAGACATCTGTTTGAATGTATTTAATTTTTTTTCTCCTGTTAATCTGTCTCGGTAAATTTAATTATTAGACCAGCCAAAAGAATCAGGAAGGGTAGGGAGAAATTTCCCTTCCCTGACAGTTTGGGCGCAGTTGGCAGGATCAGATACTGCTTGCTTCCAGTGCAGACAAAGAGATCCTGGGACCTCTGACACAAAGCTGGCAGAAGGTAAGAATTCTTGCTACATCAGCCTCCTGGATCTCTGTCTGCAGGGTCTGATGGCACCAAAAGTGAAAGAGTCCTTTTTCTCTTTTTCTCAATTTAGATCAGCAGGAGAAAATATTTGTGGAACTAGATCCTTGGGTATGGGAACTCTGCTGAAGATTTGGTGTGAGTACTCTTGGTTTTTATTGATCCTTTTCCTTCCTGGGTTGGTTGCTGTTTTTCTTTGTCTCTGTTTGTTGTGTCATTTGTCATAAGGAAAAAAAAAACCCAAAGGGTAGGACACAGGCATAGGACCCATTGGCCTGCTGTTCAAGCCAGTCTACCAGACTAGTGAGTTCACGGTTCTCATCAGAGGACATCTGTTTCGGCAAACTTTGGTGGGTCCCCCACGTAAAAACTGGATGGGGTTTTCCCTTTTGTCTTGTTCTGTGTCCTGAGAGCTCGGCTTTGTGACCAATGTGAATATTCTCTCTGGCCTCTGCCCTTAAGAAGGCACACCTACAGGTGGCCTGTCGCATAGACAGGGACTCTGAGATACTCAGTTACTAACAGCATTCTCTCTGTGTGGCTGTGCGAGTTCTCAGGGGAGTTTGTCATAAGAGGTCTCAGCCCATAAGGGACCCTTGTCACCTCAACTTTGTGATCTTGTTAGTGCTGGAAATTCGCATTCTAGTAGCGCTTGCCTGGTGTCACAGATTAGCGGGTCTGTGACTAAAGACGTCTTACGCTCCCTTGAGAGACTGGAGACATGGTTTTCCCTACACAGTTCTTACCACCTGTGACAATGAAGGTCTTTGTTTTTTTAGGTTGACTCTGCTTTTGCACCCTCTTTTGGTTCACCTCTCATGTTCATGGTTCAGCCATAAAAAGGTCTGAGGCACGGTGGAAATTTGTAAGATGTAGGAAACCCATCCTTTTGGGGGAAGGGTTAAGTTACTTAAATAAGGTAGTGTTTGAGGTCGCTGAATTGAGACACTTGTTGAAAATAATGAATATGGAAAAGTGGAGATCCAATAGGAAAAAGGATGAGTGAAGAAACTGGAAGCATCCATGGGGACCATGCCTCCGGAAAAGGCCAAAAACCCTTTCAAAACCCTGTGGGAGCTTCCCAGGTGAAATCTGAAACCAGCAGAGGGCAGGGGGAGATGGAAGAAAGAGGCAGGCACTCCAGGTTGGCAGGTGGCAGGTTTAATAAGGAAGGGAACTTATATACAAGACTTGTCTTGGGCAGCTCAAGACAAATATACCCCTGCACCTGCTGCCAAAATCTTAGAAATTCATAAAGAGTCCCTAACTGGGCTCAGTCACAGATACTGCGCAGGTATTCTCAACACCACATAACTATCTCAAGGCTGTGTCCTTGGAGCAGCCTCTAGGAGTAAAGGCAAACAGAACCCGCATTCCAAGGATGAGGAGGGGGTAAGGAGTCTCTCTGAGTGCCTGGGTCCAGCTCATGGGTCAACAGGTGGCCACATCTTTTTGATGACCTTTCCCAACCCCCTGCTCTGTTTCTCCTTTAAGTTTCCACTACTCCAAGATTGTCCCAACCATTTGGTACAGAAACTTATATGTGTATGTTGTGATGCTATGGTTTGGTCTGGGTAGGGGCTAGCAATTCAGGTTGGCTCAAGGATGGATGGATAGAATTCACTCTAACTATATTATGGGGTTCTGGAAGCAATGGGACCAGAAGAGCAAGGCTCCCCACCTCCTTCCCCCAGCCACATACAGCCTCATACAGCTGTGAGGGTTTCAAGGGGAGTTTCCAGTAATTATCAGGGACAGTGGATGGAACCAGGAGCGGGTTGTGTTAACAGGGAGACACCTGTGTGTGAGACAGTAAGTCGGAACTTCTTGACTGCCTCCATAAAGGTGAGGGACACTGGTGAGGGTGCTCTGCCACTTTGGGTCGCAGGTACAATCAATAGCCTATCTATGTAAAACTGAGAATGGTCACAGGGTATGTTGTGCATGGGAGTTGTCAGTCTTAGGGTAAGGGGGGAACCGAAAATTGTTGGTTTATGTTAAGTATCTAGCTTACTAGGCTAAGAGGGATTGAAATTTATGGCTCTAAACCCAGTTGGACCAATAAGAGGGGAATCTAGAGATTGGGGTGGGACTGTAAAAATCAGCATCAAAACTGGAAAAGAACTGTAGAGGCTCACTCCTCCCACCTCTATTCCTCTACACACACACACACACACACACACACACACACACACACTATGGCAGAGGAAGGGAGGTCAGAAAAGGAAGAGCTGAGCCAGAACTAGAGAGCTAGATACCAGTTGTGGTATATTGTATCATTCCCGACTGTTAGCTCTTGCTCATCACCAAGTATATCATTTGGGTGCCCCTCCTTGGTGGGTGCTCCTGCATGTGGATGGATTACATTCCACCAACGACATCAGAGTTGGCCATTTTGACTTGTTTTGGCCAATGTACTGTGCCATTTACCACATGTAAACATAAGCTTTACAGGCATCAGATTTCCACCATTGTCTTTTCCTCTGCCATGAGAGTGGTATGTCACAGGGAGGGACCGTCCTTTCAGCCTGGATCACAGAATGAAAGAGGTATGTGCAGCAGATCTGTAGCTGACACGGTACACATGTAATATGAACAAACAATAATCCTTTGCTGCTGTAAACCATGGAGATCTTCAGGTGGTTGTTTGTGGTGTTTTCCATAGCATAAGTTAACCAAAGTTGACTGGTACAGGCATGACATATTATGTATTTAGGGGGTGATCAGATCAAGAGGAATCACCTAGGAATCTGATGTAGAGACTATCCCGAATTAGCTTTTGCTACATAACAAACTACCTCCAAATTTTATGGCTGAAAACAATAATCCTTTATTTATTTATTTTAAGTAGGCTCCATGCCCAGTGTGGAACCCAGTGTGGAGCTTGAACTCATGACCCTGAAATCCAGATCTGAGCTGAGATCCAGAGTTGGACACTTAACCAACTGAGCCACCCAGGCACCCCAATAATCCTTAGTTTAACTCATAGTTGTTTGGGTCCACAGTTTGGGTTGTGCTCAGCTGAATGTCTGCATTCAGCTGGTTGGTTAGTTGAGGACTGACTGGTCAAAGATAGCCTCACTCACATGCCTGGTGTTTGGCTGGTTGCTCGATAAGGCAGGGAAAACTGGGTTATTTATCTCTCACCATCTAGTAAACAAGCATAGGCTCATTCACATGGTGGGCTCAAGGTTCTAATCCAAGTGCAGTAACAAGGCAAGCCCCAACTTGAAACCTCTGCCTGTGTCCTTTGCTAATGTCCCATTGGCCAAAGCAAGTCCCATGGCCAAGCTCAGATTCAGTGGGTGAAGAGATAAACTTGCCCTTTAATGGGAGCATCTGTGGATCTGCAATAGCCCTTTGCAAGGCTGAAGAGGCAAGGAGGGGAAGTTTTTATAATCTGCAATAATGAGATACTGGACTTTGAGTCTGGTGCTGTGATTGGAATGGGTTTCTGGCATATTTGCTTTGTTTTTGTGTTTTTGGTTTTTTAAAGTAATGTTTATATATATATATATATATATATATATATATTTTAAGTTTTATTTAAGTAATCTCTAAATCCAACGTGGGGCTTGAACTCACAACCCCAAGACCAAGAGTCACATGCTCTTGTAACTGAGCCAGCCAGGCACTCCTGGCACATTTGTTTTGGATGAATGATGACTGGATTCAGATTGTGTAAAGCAGGGAAGAGAATATTTGTGACCAAGAGGGAAAACTGCCATGGAATGTGTTATTGATCCCAATTATTTGTTGTCCTTCCTTATAAGAGGACATTTATCTTTAATCTTTAATGGTTGCCATGTGACTTGCAGTCTCCTCTTTGTAGGAGGAAAAGATTCTCTGACCCCAATGACATCAGGCTTGACTAAATATGACTTAGTTTGGCCAAGGAAATGTAAACGGAATCAGTAAGTGCTGCTTGCTGGAGAAACTTTGGGAGCCATTGTGCTGTCTTGACATTTCTCTCTTTTATCTGCCATGATAAGGTTTGCTTTTTTAGCCATAGATCCTATTATGAAAAGGACAAAGAGAAGTTAAAGCTGAGCTGAAGAAATGTCAGATGCGAGATAAATAAACCACTGAAATAAGCCACCAGAATTTTGTTTGTTACCACAGTGTATCCTAGTAAAAGCTGACTGATCTACTAGGGACTCCTGATCCCCAGCCTAGGTTTCTCATGAATTATTGCTGACAGGAGCCTGGAAGCTCCCTGAATTAGCATATTGGAGAAAGTGGTATAGATGGAACTCCATTTGGGCCATATGCAAGGATTCTGACCTAACATCTTAGAGGGTCTAGCAGAGGAGACCAGCTACTCTTACACCCTTGAGCAAAGAACAGTCTTCTACTGGGGAAGGCTGTCTTCTTTGATCCAGTGTGCAGCTTTGGGAGGAACAAATGTGGAGTGGTGAGGAAGGAAGGGGACATTCACTTAGCCAGCCAGATCAGCCAAATCAACTCTGGCGATCAATGGGTTGACAGATGTTGCAGCTACATTGACTTCAAATCCCTGACATGGCATCTTGGAAGGATCTTGATAACTCACATGTAAGCTCTACTCAGATTTAGAACCAGGTCTGAGAGAGTTGGGGATAAGCAGAATGGATTTCAAAAGGCTTCAGCCAGAAAAGGATAAACCTAGGAAAACAATTAGAACTGAAGAGTCTAAGACAGCCAGTTTGCTGAGCACAGATCATTTTGAGTGTGGCAGTTAACCAACCCATTTTGTTTTTGGCATATAGGATCAAGTGTAAGTCTGTGGCCACTGGATGCCTCTAGGCTTTCATGCTTGTAGCAAAAGACAAAAGATCTATCTTCGATCAAGTCCAGAACATAACCGTCTTTAGCTCTACATGGCTAAATTAAGTTTTTAGAATTCCCCTTCTAAAGAGAACTTTATATGGAACAGGCTGAAAGCTGGCTCCATCTGGGATTCAGCAGACCCACAGCTGAAAGGGCTGTTGAGGACTATGGATAAAGCACTATCTTTGCCAGTTTTTCACTGAAATGCTCCCGTGGCTTGTCTACAACTACCAACACCTCACAGCACCCCCTTCTCCTAAACAACAGCTCAGCTCTCAGCAATAAACACCTACTGCCCACTGGACTCCCTATCTTGGTGGTGTATAGCCACTTCAGACTTAACACCTCCAAATTCAGGTATATTTCCTGGCCCCATGTGGCCTTCCCTCATCCTCCAGACCCAGATTTGGTTGCTGGGATCACCATCTGCCCAGGCTGAAAGCTCAGCTCCTCCTGTGCTTTTTCTTGGGAGAACTTGAGACTACTTTCGTCCATACAGCTTAACGATCAGGACAGAGAACTAGATCACCCGCAGATCCACTCCAGAAAATTCTTGCCTGGGAATTAAGGCTTTGAACCAATAAATAACTTCCTCATTTGCTTCAGGGAATTCCAATGACCCGATTTGCTCAGTTTGCAAAGAGCTCCCTTCTCAGGACCATATCTTATTCACCAGGACAAACACTCACTTAACAAGCTAGTGTTTACTTATCAAGATACTTTAAGACCCTCATCATGCTGTGCCCACTGAGGGTAGCAGAATATGCCACCCCAAAGTATGCCACATAGGCATAAGGCTTTCATCACTTGCCCTTGTTGAAATGTTACCCTAATTTGCTATATTGACTTTGAAAGGATTCTCGTTAAGACCAGGATAGGCTGACCAAAGACAGGATCAAGGTCAATGTTGAGGCCTAGTTGAGAAGAGGGCTCAGAGGAGCCTGACTAAAGTTTGGTTAAGGGCAAAGTCTTTGTCGTTCTATAACATAATGGTAAAAAAAGACAGCATAGACACTGTCATTGCAGACACTGCTAATCAACTGTGGCACTTTCCCTCCTGAGTCCAGACATGATTTCAAAATCCTTCCTAGTGAATTACACATTAATCAGTGTTTTAAATATGATTGAAACTATTTGTTAAGGGCATGGACTCTGAGGTCAGACTGCATGAGTTCCCATTCAGACTTTACCACTAACTAGCTGTGTGAGTTTAGGCACGTTACTTAGCTTCTCTGTGTTTCTGGTTTCACATTTATAAAATGAGGATGGTACTAGTACCTACTTCCTAGCGTTGTTGTGAGAATTAAGTGAGTTAATGTGGTCAGGGTGCAAGAATTTCTGTCCCCTTCAAGGTCCTTCTGGCTAGATTAAGAATCAAATTGCCATAAGACAGATTAATGGGAGAAAATCAAATTTAATAGTGTACGTACAGGGAATCCACACAGACATGGAAATTCCAAAGAAAGTCAGGCAAAATAAGGTATATATGTCATTCTGAACTAAGGAGAAAGGGGTACAGGTCCAGATCTTTAAAGGGAAGGATGCAATCCTCAGGAAGAATGAAAAAGAGTACATGTTTGGTAAACAAATGTTTGCTGGGCCATTCAGAAACAGTGGGACAAAGAGAAATTTTGATCAAACAGGCCTCGCTAGGTTCCTCCCTGTCTACCATACCTAGTTCATATCATAATGTAATTATCTATGGCAATAGCTCTCTTCCTGGAGCAGTTCCTCTATCTAAATTCTTTTAGGCAGTTCTGGGGGTAAAGAACTTTCCCTAAATCTGCCGGGTCTTGATTGCTTTTAACTCAAGATAATCTTTATGCCAGAGTGGCTCATCTTGGAACAGCCTGTCCTTGGCCCCTACAATATATACAAAAATTCTTAGAATACTGCCTGGTACAGAATAAGGGCTAGATAATGTGATGATGATGATGGGCATGGTGTTGATGATGGTGATGATGGTGATAATGATGGTGATGGTGATGATGGTGATGATGATGATGATGATGATGATGATGATGGTGATGTTGATGTGATGATGATGATGATGGTGATGGTGATGATGGTGATAATAATAAATTAGAGAAGAAGAAACTGAGACCAAGCCATTGGCAGAACCTGGCCCAGGTGAGTTGGGGCTCTCTCCCACGCCTCCTTATTCATCTTGTGAGCAAGGAGTGTTGGGCAAAGCCCAGGCAGTGAGGGAGAAGTGGTCCTCATGCTATGGAATGTCACAGCTGAGGACAGTTAATATGGCCAGGGAATATGATATGTAGGCCTAAACACAGTGAAATAAAATCATTAAACCAGGTCAGGAAGAGATACTTAGAAAGGATCTTGCAGTTTCCTTCGTCTCAACCTCTACCCCTTCCAGGAGCCATCTTTTCAGACTGAAGTCTCCTGATCCACTGTCACTATCTGTCATTTAATAATACAAGTGCATCCTCATTTCCTCATTCTCTGGTCTTGTGTACTCCCCAGGCCCTGTATTAGTCTCTGGACACCTGTTTTGCAGGCCTGCTCTGCCCTTTGGCTGCCCAGGCTGAGTCTGCCTGTTACTCCCCTGCTGGTGAGCTCACCAAAGGCATCCACAGCATAAGGGAATGACTCTTGGACAGCATGGCGTTGAGTTCTTTCCAAGGGAGAAGCAGAATCCCCTTGTAACTAGGTGATAAAACAATGCAAGTGATGGAGGAACTGAATCTGTAGGCATGCTCTTCTGTAAACTTTCCAGGCTCTGATTTGGAAACTATTGTCTGGGTCTGTGTGGGAGCCATCTCTGTCCCTGGGGAGGGGTGAGGTGGTGGCATTTGCTCTTACTTTTCTTTCTTTAACTCTGCTCTTTTAGGAGTAGTAAATGTGGAAAGGTAAAAATAGGGGGGAAACTAATGGAAGATAAGGATTATTTAGTAAGATGTGTTAAGCAGATTCAAGTCTTCACTTTTTCTACTGATAAGAGTTGGTGATTAAGAATTAGGGCTATCCTCCTCTTCCTAGTAGGGGAGGAGACACCTGTACAGAGAGAGATTTATGTTACTTTGACAAAGGAAAATTGATACCCTGCTTTTAGGCAGATGGGGGGAAGGTAGAGAGTTTCCTTTGTGTCTGTTCCTTCTCAAATGCTTTCAACTCAAAATAATCCTTATGCCAAAGTGGAATATTTTAGGGTGGTATATTCTGATCCCCTTCAATATTATTTTATTTCCTACAAGATTATCTAATTGGTTTTGCTTGTGTAAAGAAACAGGATTATCTATTTTAAATATACCATACAGAGGCCGCCTGGGTGGCTCAGTCGTTAAGCATCTGCCTTCGGTTCAGGTCATGATCTCGGGGTTCTGGGATTGAGCCCCACATTGGGCTCCCTGCTCAGCAGACAGCCTGTTTCTCCCTCTCCCACTCCCCCTGTTTGTGTTCCTTCTCTTGCTGTGTCTCTCTCTCTGTCAAATAAATAAATAAAATCTTTAAAAATATATCTATATATACACCATACAGAGAAATGAATATATCATAAGAGGACAACTCAACGACGACCCACTGACTGAGCACGTCCATGTAACTAGCGCCCAGATCGAGAATCTGAACATGACCAGCAACCCCGCCTGTGCCTCTTTAGAGTCACAATTCCCTCTGTGATAACCACTATTGCCTTGACTTTTAACTTTCTATATTAGTTTTGCCAGTTTTTATACCTCGTATAAATGGAATCAGACAATGTGTATCTGACTTCTTTTGTTCAGTTTTGTGTTTGGGAGATTCATACATATTGTTGCTTGTGGCTGTAAATCATTCATTTTCATTGATTGTAGGGTACTTCAGGATATGAATATATCACCATCTATTTAGTCTATTCTATTATTAATGGGCATCTGCATAGTTTGTAGTTTGTGGGCTATTGTGAATAACACTGTTTGCAGATAGTTTTGCACATATCTTTTGGTGAACATATGTACATATATCTGTAAAGTATACACCTAGGAGCTGAGGTGCTCCATCATTGGGTTTGCATATGTTCATTTTTAGTAGATACTCAACCAAAATGATTGAATTGCTATTGTTTTTTTTTCAACTTTAAAAATTGTGGTAAAATACACATAGCATAAAGTCGACCTTAGCCCTTTTAAGTGTACAGCTCAGTGGTACTAAATATATTCATAATGTTCAACCATCACCATCCTCCATCTCCAGAACTCTTTATCCTGTAAAACTGAAATTCTATACCTATTAAATAATATCTCCCTATTCTGCCTCTCCTATAACTGGTTTTTATGTATTAGCTGTTTCTGAAAACCATGATGAACTCTATTATTTATTTGAATAGTTGATTCTGTTATATTTTTGTGCATGGAAACTTCCCCTTCATCGAAAAGTTGTTAGATCAGAGAACGAGAACATTTTTGCGTTCCCATACAATTTGGTGTGTTCGTTATATGATTTGGAGAATTACCTCATTTTTTAGAGTTGCCCACCAGTCTTTTAATTATCTCTAAACAAATCAGATTTTAGATCTGTGTGCAAAACAAACCACACTAGGGATATCTTTGCCTTATCAGTCTCAAATGTTGTATTTCCTTCAAGTTCTCTACCATTTTCCAATTTTTTGTTTTGTTTTCTGATTCCCATAAGTGCTGCTATTTACTAGATAGTTGATACAAGAGGCTCATGGGGGGGGGGGGACTGGCATTTATTAAATGTCAACTAAATATGAGGCACTATACGAAGCACATTATCAGTGTATCTGGTATATGAAACCAGCTTCGTTTACATTTTTTACTGCTAATGTAGTTATGCAGCAGGGCTTGTTCTTCCCTATATTGGTCCCTTACAGGTCAAGGAAAGTCTGAAGTCCAGTGTCACCAGTTACATAATAATAAATAAAACACTCCTTGTAAGAAAACTGCTATTTGGTCCTTTTTAAAATAGGTTTATTGAAATATCATTTAGATACGGTAAAATTCCCCCTTCTAGGTGTACAGTTCTATGAGTTTTGAAAAATGTTTTCAATTGTATAACCACCACCACCACCACCACCACCAGTGTCAAGATACGGAATGGTTCCATCATCCTGAAAAGTTCTCTCATACCCATTTGGAGCCAATCCTGTCCTCCATTTGCATCCTTTACGTGATTTTTGCTCCTACAGTTTTGCCTTTTCCAGAATGTCAAGGAAATGAAATCATACACTTGAAGTTTCTGTGTCTGACTTCTTTAATTTAGCAAATGTGTTTGAGAATCATCCATGTGGCACCATTCCATTGCAGTAGTGGTCCATTAGATGGATGGACCGTAGTTAATTTCTCCAACCACCAGTTGATGGGTTGGGATGATGATGAGTAGAAGTGTAGTAAACATTCAAGTGCAGGTCTTTGTAGTTTTCATTTCTCTTGAGTAAATACCTAAGAGTGGGAGGCCAGCTCATAGAAGATATGTATGTTTAACTTCATAAGAAATTGTCAAACTCTTTTCCAAACCATTTTGCACTCACCAGCACAGTATGAAATTTCTAGCTGTTCCCCATCCTTACCAGCATCTGATATTATCAGGTTAGTTTTTGCCTTTTTTTTTTTTTTAAATTCATGCTCATAGGTGTATGAGCATTTCTGCTCATATTTCTACTGCTCCCCCTGCTTGGTAATATTGGTTTCTGGTCCTTCCAGGGTAGAATAGGGGAAGAAAGGACAGAGAGGAACTAGGGCTATAATAAAATGTCTCTGCAGCTCTGGATGTGACAGGCATAATACGCGGACTCCTTTTCCTGCAGGGTGCTTTCTGGATAAAGCCCCATCCCTGGGCAAACCCGCAGTTCTCTCTAGCCAGGTCAAGTCTTCTTCTTCTTCTTCTTCTTCTTCTTCTTTTTTTTTAAGATTTTATTTATTTATTAGAGAGAGAGAGAGATTGAGAGTGTGTGAGCAGCAGGAAGGGGGGTAAGAGCAGAGGGAGAGTGTCAAGCAGACGCCTCGTTGAGTGTGGAGTCAGATGCAGGGCTTGATCCCATGATCCTGAGATCATGACCTGAGCAGAAATCAAGAGTAGGACGCCCAACTGCCCAACCGACTGAGCTATCCAGACGACCCAGTTCAATTCTTTATTGTAGCTGTCAACTCTTGGTTTCTCAAGGTCAGCTAAGATAATGCAGGTCACATGATTAGACCCTGAGGCAGTATCCTCAGCTTCTCCAGAGCTAAATTCCATTTTTCTTTCTAGGTTGCCCTCCTAGACAATACCTAAGGCAACTCACAGACTAGCTTTTTCTTGTGAATTCTCAAATCCAGCCTGTGGGAAATACTCTCACATTCTCTACCTAGACATGCTTAAGGAGTACAGGATAATTCCACTGCAGTGTAATCTCTCCTCTGTCCATTTCATCCAGCCTATTTCTTGCCCTGTTGATTCCCTCATGGGAATCAGGTAAGGGCCACTGTAGCTCTGTAACTGTAGGGCAGTCAGCTTTCTGAACCCCTCTTTCCTGTCTCAAAGCAAAGTGAAAAGTACCACTCACCCTTACCTCCAGAAATGAAGCATGAATCTCAAAACAACTCTCTTTTAAGATGTATTCTGCAATCATACTGTTTATAAACTGGCGTGTGAGGAATTCTAAGGGTCCTGCAGTCCATTTTGCGATAGCTACTTTGAAAGTCCTGTAGGGGGCTCTGTCCTTCAATTCAATTTAATATCTGATATTTATAACCTTGGGATCTCATTCCCAACCTCCATGTTAACATTCTTTCATGTAATATAATTTCCATTAACCCTAAAAGCAAACTTGCAATGAAGGTATTATCAGCTCCATTTCTTTTTTTTTTTTTTTAAGATTTTTTATTTATTTATTTGGCAGAGACAGACACAGCGAGAGAGGGAACAGAAGCAGGAGGAGTGGGAGAAGGAGAAGCAGGCTTCCTGCTAAGCAAGGAGCCCCGTGTGGGGCTCGATCCCGGGACCCCAGGATCATGACCTGAGCCAAAGGCAGATGCTTAACAACTGAGCCACCCAGGTGCCCCTACCAGCTCCATTTCATGAGGAGGGTAGAAATTTAAATTACTCTCTTAAGGCTCCCCAGCCAGTGCGTACCAGTGGTAGGATTCAGGCCTAGGTTTGTCTGACTCCAGAATTGGCTGGGTTCACTGGAAGGAGAACCCAACAATTTGGTTGGGTTCACTGGAAGGAGATGCTGAGACAGAGTGTGGGGTTCAAGATGTTTATAGGAATCAAAATCTGGGAAGGGAAGGGGGTCAAACAAGATTGGGCAGAGAGAATGCTGGCCCACCAAGGCCTTGGCCATCCTGGCAGGGTATCCTGGAGTGAGTATCCTGAGGTGGCCTGAAATGCCTGGATCCTAAAGTCCCTACCTCATTCAGTCACCAATGTGGACTGCCCCAGGAAGGGCCTGACCTCAGCTGAGACAGCTTTCTGCAGCTGATCCCGATGGAAATGATGATTTAGGCAACATGTTCTCTTTTTGTGGGTGCCCTGGGTGGCTCATGTCTACATCTGAACCACAAAGAAGACCCAGAGCCCCTCCTGGAGGGAACTTGGTCCCCTTCCCAGTGAGAGGCATAACTTGTTCTGGGTTAAGACAGAGGGCAAGATATCGTGGGAGCTACTTCTGTGAAGGTCATCTGCTGGGAGAGGTGTCCAGAAAAGGCCCATTCTGAGGAGCCATGAGGAACTGTGGTGTCTGAAGAATGGGCAGCCTCTGCTTCAGGGAAAGTGAAAGTAGGACTCAAGGGTGAGTGTGGGCCAGATCATGGAGGGGCTCAAAGTTGGAAGGGAGTGGGACCTCAGGGCCCCAAACTGGATAAGGAATTGCCAGCATTGGGCTGTGCTAAACCCAGTAAGGGGGCGGCCTCTCTTATGACTCATCTTTAAGCTGACATGTGAAGAGGAGCAAACGTTCTCTAGATGAGAAGCTGGTAAAGAGCATTTGAGGCAGAGGATATAGGATAGGCAAGGACCCTGAGGTATAGAACTTGGCTGAGTCTTGGAAGGAGGCCAAAGTTCAGATCAGATCAAAATGAGCAAGTGTAGGGGAAGAGGCCAGAGAGGTACACATGGGCCAAATCATAGGCTGTGAGGAACTTCACATTTTACTTTGAGAGCAAGGGAAACCATTTGAGGACCTGAAATAGGAGGGAGCCATAGAAGAAAGGTCTAGGAATATGTAAAACATGGACCTAGGCTTCCTTGAATAAAGAATGTGTGTTGAATTCTGAAAGGTGATCAGGAGTTAGACAGATGAAGGTAGAGTGGGCATGTGAGACTGTTCAGGACCAGGGATCACCAAGTTTTTCTATAGAGGACGAGGTGATAAATATTTTCAACTTTGTGGGTCATACAATCTCTGTTGCTGTTGTACTACCAAACAACTATAGACAATACGGAAATGAACGGGCATGGTTAGCTGCCTTCCAATAAAACTTTATTTACAAAAACAAGCAGCAGGCAGGGTTAGCCTGTGGGGCAGCCACAGTTTGCCAAAACCACTATTCTAGGCCAAGAGAACAGTGGGTGCAACTGAGGTTGGAAGAAATGAGGTACAATCAAGGAACTGATTCCAGGTCAGTGTGACCGGAGTTAGTAAGCCAGGGGTGAGTGGTTTACAAGAAGGGTGGACGTGTGGGGCAGGTACTAGATGATTTGCAGTCTTGTAGGCCATGCTAAGGATTTGGAATTTTTTTCTTAATAGGAAGTGATTGAATAATCTACATAATTTTTATTTAACCATAAACACATATGGAAAAGTGCACATAAGCACACAGCTTGCTGAATTTTTCACAAACGGAGTATCTGTATAATCAGCACCCAGATCAGAAAATAGAACATTACCAGAAACCAAGGAGGACTTCCCTTGCACCTGCCTCCAGTCCTCACTCCTCCTTCCAAGAGGAAGCACTCTCTGGACTTTTAACAACATATACTCTATTTGTTTGCCTGTTTTTGAACATTATATAAATAGAATTATACAATATGTTCTCTGGTATCTGGCTTCTTTCACTCAATATCTATGAGATTGATCTGTTATTTTCATAGTTATAGATTGGTCATTGTCATTGCATGAATATACCACACTCGGTTAATCTATTCTAATGTGGATGAGCATTTGGGAAGTTTCTAGTTTTTTGACTGTTACAAATTGTGCTGTGCGGAACTTGTGTGACTGTAATGAATAAATACATATTTGTGTTGGATATATATACTTAATGATAGAATTGCAGGGTTACGGCATGGATATATGTTCAGTTTTAGTAGGTACTCTAAAATTGTTTTCCAAAGTAGTGGCATCATTTTACGTTCTCATCAGCAAGTATGAGAGCTCCGGTCTCGCAGTAGATTCTGCATACTTGGTATTTTGCCCCTTTTTCATTTTAGCTCTTCTGGTTGTTTTGTGGTGGTATCTCACCATGTTTTTAATTTGCATTTTCCTAATGAGTAAACAGGGGAGCAACTTTTCAAATGTTAATTGGCCATTGGAGACTTTCATGCAAGAGCATGGCCCAATCATATTTGAATTCTAAGAAATCCTCTCTAGCTTCTGGTGTGGAATAGGTGGGTGAAGAACAAGAATCTAAGCAGGGAGAGGAATTAGGAGATTATGGCAGTGGTTGAGGCAGGTTGTGATGACAGCTTGGAGGAGGGTGGTGGTAGTTGAGATGGAGACGTGTCATTTGAGGGCCACTTTGGAGGTAAGTTGACAGGACTTGGGATGCACTAGATGCTGGGGCTGAGAGAGAGGGAGGTATAAAAATTGTGGCTAGAAAATTTCTGGTGAACCCACCAGCCCTTCCTATTCTATATTTAGGTTGCTTTCATTACATATATTTTCTTTAAGATTTTTTTTTTTTTGGTTACTTTCCAAAGACTGAAGAAGAAAGTTTTAATTAGAAAAAAGAAACAATACTGCAATTCAATGTGACCTTTTTATTATTCATTTTTTATGTGATGCTTCTTTCCTATTATCCAGGGTCTCTAAATTTTAAAGTTTCAGATGACTCAGAAATGAAACAATGCAAGGACCTGGATAAATATTATGTTGGTTGTGAGAGAATTCTCGTAAGCACAGGGGCCTTTAGAGACCGTGGGTCTGGCTAGTGGGTGAAGTGTTTCGGGAGATTTTTTTTTATGACCTGTTCTTTCTGTGGCTTGTCTTCATGCAGATTTTGGGAAGGCTGCAACTCCTGTGGGTATCCAAAGGATCACCTGGGATCTTAAGTGCACTTGCACTGAGAAAGCCCTCCTCCAAAGCTGGCAGGCTGAGAGGGCTTCTAGAAGCCTGAGAAGCAGTAAGAGAAATGTGGCAAAGTAGGGAGGGGAAGGCAGCACCCTCATTTCTGGCAAAAGCTCAAACAGGCTATGGTCACGAGTGGCCATCACTTTTTTTCATATTTTTCATTCTTTTAGAAAAGCCAAAAATTCCTGTTTCCTTCCAAGGTATAAAGCCTGATCTTAACCAGGACAACAAACCTTATCCCTGGCTTTCAACAAGGCAAGTGCACACCTAAGTGATCTTTAGCCTCCATCCCAAGATGAGCATGACAGACAGACAGCAACCATTGCTCATGGTGCTCTTGTCCACAAAGTCCATATTGGAATGGAAGATGTGGCATGGCAACCCCATCTATGAATTCTTCCCTTGAGTTCCTTTCTTTGGGGGAGTGTCTTCTTCCCCTGACCTGACTACTCAGAGCACTCCAGCCTCACGGGCCTCATCATCCTCATGTAGGCTGAGCAGAAAGAAAGGGCTTTGGGAGTCTTATTAGCTATTCCCTAGAATGTCCCTGAGTCATGTTGGATGTTCCATGCTTTAGGTCTCAAGGGAGTTGTTGATGACTATTAACAGCAGCATTATTTTTATGTCTCCAAAACACATTGTTTCCATTAAGTGGATTTCTTGTGGGCAATTCCCACGACACACTGACATCTGTCTCTATGCCTTTGAAGATGGACTTTTCATTGAGAATTGAAAATTTTATGATGAGCTCCAATGCTTGCATGCTTGGGTTTCTCTCAGAACTTCCTTTCAATCCGGATGTTTTCCTCTAGCAATTTCCCAAATGTGAAAAGAGCAAAATTTCATCTGATGACATTTATTTGGAATCTAATCAGTATCCTCCAGCTGAGGGCTTCAGTTGTGTCTCTTGAAACCTCAGATTCCCACTCAGCTTGTCATAGCCATTGTGACTCTAGGTAAGAGGGAAGGAAGATGAGGTGGGATACCAAGAAGTATGAGGAATGATGGTTCTTCTGAGTACAAGTGCTTGATAATCAAGAAATTTCAAAGACACAGAATTGTAGTCTTCAGCGTTAGATCAAGCTGGACAGGAATGTCTGTGTGATGTTAGATAAGTTACTCAGACATTGTATAAAATGGAATCAATAGTATCTAAAACTAATGGTTTTTTCAGGGTCCCAAACCCCTAGCAAAATGTCTAACAGAGTAGGCATGGGGTAAATATTAGTTTCTTTCATCTTTCTGTATCTAAGATTATTTCTGCAGCACAGAGTCTTAGAAAGGAAACTTCTGAGGAAAAGAATGCAAGTATTTTTTTTTTTACAGAGTCTCAGAACTAATTATATTTTGAAGACCATACCACTATCAAAGCAATGGTTGTGAGCATTCATCTCTCGTTTGTCAGCATTGAGTACAATGGGCAAAAAGAGGTTCTGTCTGTTGTTATATTGTTTTATTTCCTCACTGCATTATGTTGCTTTGAGAGCAAATGCAGTTGAACATTTTCCCACAGATTTTTTTTTTAAAGGTTTTTTTATTTTTTATTAGAGAGAGAATACAAGCAGGGGGAGCGGCAGGCAGAGGGAGAAGGAGAAGCAGGCTTCCCGCTGAGCAAGGAGCCCGATGTGGGGCTCAATCCCAGGACCCCAGGATCATGACCTGAGTTGAAGGCAGATGCTTAACCGTCTGAGCCACCCAGGCGTCCTTCCCATAAATTTTTAACACTCCACAGACTTCTGGGTTACCTTCTGTATACTCGGACACCTTGCCTTCTGCATCCTGGGACTTACATAATACCTTATCTTCCATAAGTTCTCATCTCAAAATTTTGTGTTCTCAAAACAGTCTCATCATTTAACTTTACATCATTAACATACTCATCATTTAACTTTACCATGAGTATGTTATAAATTTGACTATATAAAATGAACCTTTACCAAAATAATTCTGCTATTGTGTGTCTTATACATTAAGATTTCCTATAAGGTCTCAGTTGAAAAAAAGTTTTCTGCTTTAAAAAAAAATGTTTGAAAATTGCTGTCATATCTACTATTATGGTACAACATTAAAAATATAACTCTCAATAATTAACGGATTAACCAATAAAAAATCACTAAAGATAATGTAAAATTTGGAAACATAGTTAATAAGAATAATCTAGAAGACATGTATAGAGCATTGTATTCAGGAGTGGATGAATGCCTATTCTTTTTAAGAACATGTTGAATAGGGCGCCTGGGTGGCTCAGTCGTTGAGCGTCTGCCTTTGGCTCAGGTCATGATCCCGAGGTCCTGGGATCGAGCCCCGCATCGGGCTCCCTGCTCTGTGGGAAGCCTGCTTTTCCCTCTCCCACTCCCCCTGCTTGTGTTCCCTCTCTTGCTGTGTCTCTCTCTGTCAAATAAATAAATAAAATCTTAAAAAAAAAAAAAAGAACATGTTGAATATGTAAAAAGTTGACCACATGTGAGTCCATAAAGCTATCCTCAGCAATTTTTAAAAGATTGGCATTATGTCCATATACAATTAAGTTAGAAAATGGTAATAAAAATATAACTAGAAAAATTATATGTTTGGAAATTAAAAAAAAAGATTCCCATTCTTTTTTTTTAATTTTAAGTAGGCTCCATGCCCAATGTGGGGCTTAAATTCATGACCCTGAGATAGAGAGTTGCACACTCTACCGACTGAGCCAGCCAGGCACCCCTAAAGACTCCCATTTTTAAAACAATTCTTGGGTCAAAAAAGAAATCATATGGAAATTAGAAAATACTTAGAATGGAACAAAACTTGTGAGTGGTACTTAGAAGAAAATGTAGAGCCTTCAAATGCTTATCTTAGAGAGGAAGAAATCCTCCGAATTAATGAACTAAGCATTTAACTCTAAAAGACAGAAAAAGAGGGAGGCCTGGGTGGCTTGGTGTTAAGTGTCTGCCTTCAGCTCAGGTCATGATCCTGGGGTCCTGGAATTGAGCCCTGTGTCAGGCTCCCTGCTCAGCGGGGAGCCTGTTTCTCCCTCTTCCTCCGCCCTTCCCCAACCTCGTGTTTGCTCTCTTTCTCTCCAATAAATAAATAAAATTTAAAAAAATTAAAAAAAAAAAAAGACAGGAAAAGAAAGACAGGATAAACCCCAAAAGTAAAAGGGAGTAGAGAAAAAGGTAAGTGCAAAAATTAATGAACTATGAAACAAGCATATAATAGATGTTGATCAAGCTTAAAGTATCTTTTTAATGAATAAAATATGCAAAAAGAGGGAGGGCTCAAATAAATAATATTCAAAAGAATAACATAATGACAGTGCTGCAGAGATTACACAGAAATTGAGAGTGTGGGACGTCTGGGTGGTGCAGTCAGCTGAGTGTCCGACTCCTGATTCTGGCTCAGGTTGTGATCTCAGGGTCATGGGATCCAGCTCCATGTTGGGCTCCATGCTTAGTGTGGAGTCTGCTTAAGATTCTCTCTCCCTCTCCTGCTGCCCTTCCCCCCACTCGTGCGCGCTCTCTCTCTCTTTAAAATAAATAAATAAATCTTAAAAAAAAGAAATTGAGAGCGTGTTATGAATTAATTTATACCAATAAATTTTAAAAATTAGATTAATGGATGAATTTTTAGATAAACACAACTTATGAAAAACAATTCTCGAAGCAGCAGAGAATCTACATAGTCCTATAGCCATATGATGACTTGAATCAAGCATTCAAAATCTTTCCACAAAGAAAATACTTGACCTGTCTGACTTTGCAGGCAAATTTTATGAAACATAAAAATAACAGTTAACTCCATTTTTATATTTACTGCTCTAGACAATCTAAAAAAAAACGGAATACTTCTGTTCATTTTAAGAGGCAGTCTAGCACAACCTTGCTAACAAACTCTTACAAGGAAAGAATGAGGTAAGATAAGTTATAGATCAATCTTATTCATAAATATCAGTGCAAACATCCTAAAGAAAATATTATCTAACCAAATTCTGCAACCTATGAAAAAAATCAATACATTATTATTTAGTTGGGTTACTCTAAGAATACAAAATTGTCTTAAAAAAAGATTGTCTTAAGTCTAGGAAATTATGCAAATTAACATATGAAATAATAAAAACCATATGATTATTCTAGTAGACACAGAAAAAATTTTACTAAAATTCAACATGCTTTTGTTATAAAAAGCTCTTAGTAAATTAGGAATAGACAAGAATTTCTTTAACCTAATAAATGCCATCAATTAAGACTACAGCAAATATACTTAATGATGTAATAGGGAAAGCATTCCCTTTAAGGTCAGGAATGAGTAGAGTAACTTTATAACTTATCACACAAACAGTACACTTTACTTTTTAATAAAACTATAAGTTTATTTGGATTTTGCCAGTTTTCTACCAACATTCTTCTTCTGTTTCAGGATCCATTTCACAAACCTATGTCACTTTTAGTTGTCATGGCTCCTTGATTTGCTCTGCCAATCTGCAATTGTTCCTCAGTCTTTCCTTATCTTTCATGACCTGGACACTTCTGAAGAGCACCGGTCAGGTATTTTGAAGAATATTCTTCAATTTGGGTTCCTCTGATGCTTTCTCGTGGCTAGAGAAAGGCTGTGGATTTCCTGGAGCGAAATCACAGAGGTGGGGCACATTGTGGCTTTGTAGCTCCTCTCTTCAAGAAGTGAAGTTTATGTTTTCTCTCTTGAATCTGAGCTGTCATTGTGACTTGCTGTGGACAATAGAATGTGATGGGATTGATGTGATGTGTCTAGGTCTCAAAAGGTCTCACACACTTGGGATACTGAGCAGCTCCTATGTGTACAGGTCTGAGCTAACCTGTTGTATGATTACAGACCCCATGGAGCAGAGATAAACAATGCCAGCCAAGGCCACCCTGGACCAGATAGCCTCCAGCTAACTTATTTGCTGACTACAGGTGCATGAGTGAGCCCAGCCAAGACAAGAGGAACTGCCCATCTGAACCCAGTCTAAACCATTAACTCAGAAATCATGACCTGAATAAATAGTTGTGATTTTAGGTCACTAAGTTTTGGAGTTATTTGTTACACAGCAAAACTAACTAATACACTCATTTCCCAGCCTGCAATGGTGTGGTATAGTAAGCAAACATAGACTTTGGAGTCAGACAGACCTGGATTGAAATCCTGTTTTTGTTGCTTATTAGCTGCGTGGTCTTGGAGAGTCACTTCATCTGATTCATTTTTGAAATGGGAATAACAATTTCCACAAATAGTTTGTTGTGAGGAGTAAATAGAACAATTCATATAAAGCTAGCAACACAGAACTTAGTACATAATAGATACACTATAACTGAGGTTCTGTCCAAGAACCAAGGTGATACCTTCTTAAAGTTCAAGGTGTAGGAGGTGCCATCTTTCTGGGAACCAAGTCTTCTGTCACTAATTATGTATCATTTGCTTTCGTTTTTCAGAGAAAACATTCTTTAAACCGTATCTTCACTGTTTTCATTACCATTAATTTCCATTTGCACTTTTCAACTTCTGTTTTCCTAAAGACTGAAATACAGTGGCTGTTTCTGCAAGACATTTCCTTGGTGATAACCTTATTCTGCACCAGAGATCTCTGGAGATCTGAGGCACAAAGTTCTGTAGACACGAAGGAATAAAACGAATCCCACCCATTCCTTTAAATGAAAGTTATCATGCTGCCAAGTGCTGTGGAATTATATAATTATAAGTTTTGCTTTGTTAGATAATTGTGCTTTTTAAATGTTTTCCTGAAAATAGCTTTAAAGAAATCTACATTATTCTACCTTCTCTGAAACTTAAGGATAATGTGAGGGGGTTTTGTCCAATTTTCTTGGTGCTAAATGCTGCAAGAAACGATATTATTAAAAGTGAACGAAAACTAAGTTAGGACATTTTTTTTTTCATCCTTAGTCTTTTTAGTGACACAGAAAAGGCTGTTTCATTTCCCTGGGTCTCATGTTCTCCACCCACTCTCACTGCAAGTGGGATGGTCTAAAGATTCATGGAAGACTTGCAGCATTCTTGAAATTTCAAACTGGGAAGTTTCTATGCAACTGTAAAGACAAATTCAAGGACTACATACAAAAGACAATGGATATCCAGACCCAGCCATGATGGCCTAGCTTTCATATTGCAAACATAACTGTGTTGCAGTTGTATTTTTATTTTTAACATGCTTATTTGGGAACTTATTCTGCTTTTTACTTTAGACCATTCATGGGGATTTGGATCATGCAACTTACCAACTTTAGGTTCAAAAAAATCATCACAATTTTCAAATATGACAAAGCATGACATTAAAAAAGTCAAGATGAACTGCACCTAGGAGAAGAGTATTTTTTTTTTTCCTCACAAGGGTATCCACATCTGCCAGCATGAACAGTAGGTCAGGCTCACTCTCTCTCTAGCTGTTTTTTTTCCTAACTCCTTATTTCTACTAAATCACAATTGCAGGCCCTCAGGAAACCAGCAGGTGTTTGATAGTCCTATTAGTTTGTTTGGATATTGGAATTGGACTATCACTCAGAAATCACATGCTGAAGACTACACTCAAAGTCTGTTAAGTTGACAGTGACATTGCACTCTGTGCCCTGGAGGGTGAATGTTTGAACTTGGAAGAGCTTCCTTCCTGCATTCCAGTTCTGCTCTTGCTTGACTTGGCCCAGGAAAGATTTTTCTTCATGGTCTGGTACAGTGTTTGAATATGGCCTTTAAACATGCTCAGTAATATGATAATGACTTTTCTCTGATGAATAAAGAAAAGAAAATGTTGGGTAAATATCCTACTCAGTGATGGACTCATCTGTGCCAGAGCTCAACCGCCTTCTGGAATTCTGCTATCTCATCTTTGATATTTCCAATTGTGATATATTTATTAGCTTTGAGGTTATAAGTTTAGCCTCTCTAAGATACTGCCTATGTCATTGACACTTGCTACTTGGAATCACAGAAGAGGTCCTTTTTTATGTTATCAGTGACACGAAAATACCACTTTTACAATCTCGTCTTCATCTCTGTAATTCTCTGTAACACTTCTTGAGCGGTCATCCTTGAAGGTGGGAAAAGCAGAATTGTTCTTAGTGCTCATTCTTTCTCACAGCATGCTGAGAAAGCAAACACTGAATCGCTGTACTTTGATCATGTTCATGATTTTCACTGGCTCCTTCGACATGATACCAGGACCAGCAGGCATGCTGTTGACCTCTGACTATCCTCTGTTGATAAGGCTGTGTGTGGATTGGCCCTGAATCTTCCTTTTTGCTTCCCATGTGGCTGAGGCTCCATCAGTCCTGACCCCAGCCCTTGTTTTCCAGTTTACAGAACAGCTGCCAAAGCAATCTCTTCTCCCAGACCCTGAGAGTCACTGAGGACTTTGCCCTCACGTTTGGGTCAAGAGCAGGATTACATTTTGCAGTGCTTCATCCAAATCCAGGCTAAAGTAACTTCTATCACGCACACACAGAGTGCAGACTGCCCTTTCCTCTTGTATCCCACTGATTTTATGTGTCTCCCCATGTTGTCATTTGATAAGGGACTTTTGCTAATACCCCTCTCTGCTTTCTCTCCAGGCATAATTCTGTCTTGATTGTTACTGCGGATTTTTACAAGATATTCACTCCTGTTTTCACTGTAAGGAATACAGCGTGGAGTCACACACCTGCAGCCTTGCTCTTTCTTTCAGCCATTAATGAACAATTTGTCAGTTTCACACTGGGGCATGGAACATTTTGGGGAGAGTGGGGAGAAACTGGCTAACTATAACTGTGGCTCTGTCACTGTACTTCGTTTGAAAATGATGAAAAGTACAGATGACTTCCTGCCATTTTTTCAACAGGGATTCAAGATAGATTGTTTTTGAGCATTAGGGTTCAGTAGATGATCGAATGATGGTCAGATTTTACGTCTTCACTGTTGAACCTCCTACTTGCTTTTAAACTAAATTCGCAAAAAACCCCACCTGTGTGTGTGAAACCACACGCCAGTCCCTAGCATCATTCACTTGTCACAACACAGACATCAAGTTTGATGCTTCTACTGGAGTCTTCACTATTTACATTTAAAACATTACTTAAAAAAAAACCCCATCATTTAGAGTGGCGATGTTTACGATACTATTTTCTTTACCACTTTTAGGCTTCAGTGAAAGGCTTCATACAGCTATGAAGAGTCAGTGGAAAGAAATAAATAGAATTAAGATCCTCTATCAAGATTGTAGAAGAAACTTCCAATATTTTAAGCTCTAGACAAGAAAGATTGCCTAAGACCATACTGGAAGAATAATGACACCCCAGTTAGGGAGCATAGCACAGTGATTTGTCTGACTTATCACAGTCTAGGGGGTTCCATGCCAACAGGACAATGGAATTATGTCTGCAGTGGTGGTTAATAGAAATTCAAAAGTAAACTAGATAAAAGAAAAACTGAGTTGTCTTGAGAAATTGCTTCAGATTTCATGAGCTCCCACTCTGATATCATGCCAACAGTAAATACATAATGGATAGACTTCAGGGTTATGACCTAGTTACTCAACACTACATCTTTTAGAAAAATAAAATCATGGAACTATCACAAGGATATACTTACTCTTAATTTTTTTAATTTAGATTGTGGATTGAGGGGGATTCTGAGGTGGGGGTGTCACAGCAATCTTATTTGGAATGTGTCTTATTGTGGGATCAGTCACTCTTCATTGTTTTTGAAGATCTTTGTGTCCTCATTGCCCGGCATGGTGACATAGTGACTGAACATAGTGCCCAGTGATTATTTACTGGATGAATAAGTGGATAAATTCATAGGCAGCGAGACATGGTGGAAAGAGCATGGGCACTGGAGTCAGACAGACCTGGATTCCGATTTTACCTCTGCAACTGATGAGGCTGCTGTGTGACTTTGGGTGAATTTCTTAACCTTTCCAATTCTCAGCTTCACTAAGTGTTTAAAAACAGAGGGGACAGCTTCAGAAAAATGGTAAGATGACTATCTTACGGAGTTATGAGGTTTACAAGAGATTTCCCTTTGTGGAAGCTCCTGATAGTTCAGAAATGCTTGTCTCCCCTCTTGCATTTGATTTCTCTCCTTGGTAGAGATTTTGAGAATGTTCAGAGAGGGTATAAATCTACTGAGTGGTTGGACACTAAAGGATTAGATTAAACCAGAATGACTGTTGAACCTGAGAATGAGGAGCTTGAATTTTCTTTCAGAAAAGTTTTCACCATTATTAAACATACAACAAATAAGTACACTTTGGTGGTTTCTCCATTCCATCCAGACAGACCACAGAAATGTGTGGACAATACAGCCGGGCTCTGCAAACTTCTTCTGTAAAGAACAAGGTAATAAATATTTTTAGCATTGTGGAATACATAGTCTCTGTCACAACTCTTCAAAAGCAGCATAGACAATATGTAAAGGAACAGGTATGCCTGTATTCCGATAAAACTTTATTTACACACACTAGCAATGGGCCAGATTTGGCGGTGAGTTCCATACAGTATATGCAAATCCTTGCCTTAGAGCAGCAACCCTTCAACTAAATATAAGAACCAGGAGGGGCGCTTGGGTGGCTCAGTTGGCGTTCCACACAGGTCATGATTCTGGGGTCCTGGGATCGAGCCCTGCATCAGGCTCCCTGCTCAGCCGGTAGTCTGCTTCTCCCTCTCCCTTTGCCCCTCCCCCTGCTAGTGCTCTCTCTCTCAAATAAATGAATAAAATCTTAAAAAAAAAGAAAAAAGAACCAGGAAAGGTCTGTCTACTTTCTCTCTGTTTATCTTTGAGGATAGCACCCATATCCGAGGTAACTTATCCTTTGTATTTGACATCTAGATGAACAGGAAAAATTCATCTAAAGCCAACCTAGTCACTGATAAATTTATTTTAAAGTTTTATATAAGAGGATCTGAGCCCCTAATTTAGGAATTCCTTTATAGGGTTCTCAGTTTCATTGTGTCCCATGCACAGGCATGGACCATATGTATGTATACATTTTGCAAATGTGCATAGGCCAATGTATGTTTTTAACTTAGCCTACATGTCTTATTCTGGAATCTTAGGATTGGATATCATTTATTTACTATCTCTTCTTTTTTTGAGGGCAAGTGTGGTAATTCAGTAAGAGATTACACATACTTTTGTTTTAAAGTCTAGCTTTCTCAGACTTAGGCCCTGTTTCGTTTTCTAGCTATTGTATCTAATTATAGGCCCAGTGTTTTGAGAAATGCTGCTTGTTTCAAAAGTAACGTAGTATCCTATGATACTTGAAATCTTGCCCTGAATCTACTCCTCTACTATAAGGACTTGAGAATGTTTTCAACTTTCCATTTATTACTATTCCACATTTGAAAATTGATTAGTAGTTTTGCAAATGGGTTTGTTTTTATCGCTAGAGTATAGAAACAATGATCTGCGTCTTACTTTTATAGCACTGAGTGCAATATTCTTGGGCATCAGGAGGGCCCAAATGGCAATTTTAACAGGATCTTGTATCCAGAAAAAGTGGTAACATTTTAGATATATTCCTTCAATCATGTCTACACACAGGTGACACAAAGTTATCTGAACCAGAGTGAGAAGAGAGATTATATGCATGAAGGACATCCGCAGGAAACCCTGTATTTTATCTTAGGCAGTAGTTTTGACTTCTTCCCTTTTAAAACCTTTCACTGGTGCTGACTCAGGCCAAACCTGATGAGTCTTTCAAGCCAGACGGAGGCATTTGGGCTGACTTCAGGGAGATAAGAATCTCTGGCTGGATGGAATGTGCCAGTGACTGGGTCAGTTGTCAGCACTGGGGAGAGATCAGATTGGCCATGCTGTGGTCACTTCAAACACCCTACTTTCTTATCTTCCTGCTGGTGGTGAGTAGGGACTAGTTAGGGCTTGAATCATGGCTTGGCAGTTTACTTACTGGGGGGAGGTGATGTGGAGTAAGGGCTGCTCAGGGGAGATGGAGCACTGTATGGGAAAACATGGCAGCCAAAACAAAGCATGGAATGTGCACGAGCTGGAGCCCAGAGTGTCCATGGGGGAGTAGCAGGAGATGACAGTTGATAGGTAGACAAGACTAGAGGTTGAAAGGCCTTGAAGACCATTCTAAGGGGTTTAGAATTTAACTCTCAGGATAGATTTTTATTATTTTCATTGGCAGATTTTTAGTGGAGAATTAATTATGTAACATATAGAGCAATATTGAGAAAGATTTCCTTGAGTCCAGTAAGGCTGATGACCTGGGTGTAAGTAAGGAAAGGATGTAGCCGTGTGAGGGAGGAGATGCTTGGGGTAGTCTGGATGGGATGTAATCAGAGTGTGAACAAGGCGATGGCAGGTAGGCAAGGAGAAGGAGTGGGGGAGAGTAGAGGGTTTGGTGACTGGGAGTGGAGTTGACATTCATTGCTGGGTTTATGGCTTGGACATCTGAATTAAACGAGACCAAGAATCCAGTAGGAGGAACAGAATCTGGGGGGATGGATGATGAGTTTTGTTTTGGATATGCTGTGAGAGGTGCCTAAGAGAGGCCTCTGAGGAGCTGTCTAGTAGGCCACTGAGCTGATCTTGGGAGAGGGGAGATGACATTGGCCTGAAGTTAGCACTAAGGCATTGGATAAGGTCAGCCAGGTCAGTGAGTCTACCAAAGCCAAGAGCAAAGCCCTAAGACAGAGTAATTTAAGTCCTGAACGGAGGAAGAGGGACCCACAAAGCAGTAAAAATGTTTTCTTTGAGAAAGTGGGGTAGAATGAAAAGCGACTGGTACCATCGAAGCCAGGAGAGGAGAGAATTTCAAGACTGATCACATGCTGCAGTACGATGAAATAAAACAAGGACTGTATCACGCAGTGCTCACCGAGTCTGACAGATAATATCGTTAGCAGTGCAGTTAAAGCAGCAATGCAGAAAGATAGGAACAAGTCTCATCCTAGCAGGTCTGAGGAGCTGGGCAGAAGGGAGGGTGTGGAGATGAGGAAGGTGCAATAATCTCGCAAGAGGTTGATCTAGGGAGGGAAGGAGGGACGTGGTGACAGCTGGGGGTGGGGAGGTGCCTAGAAATGCCCTATCCATATGGTAGGGAGAAATGTAAAGTGTCACTGGAGAAAGCACATTGCAGATTTGTTGGAATAGTGGTCTGTGTTAAGATGCTGAATTTTTCTCCTTTTCCTCCATCTCAATCTGGAGTCATCCTGGGCAATGCTGGGAAGCAGAGCAATTTCTCTTAGAGGCTTCATTATCCCTTTATCTAGGTCTTTCCTGCAAGTTTCTCTGGCAGTGGTATCCCACCTGGGATTGACCTCCTGGAAATTTTCTAGCTCTTTCCTTAACAAAGCCTACCTGGTGTCCTGGATATGTCAGTCAATTTCCCTGCCATTAGCAATTTCCCCTCCAGGCTTAGAATATCCTAGGCGCAGCCTCTGAAAGGCCCTCCTCCTCCTACCCCCCCAGGCTTGACTTCCATTCCAATTCCTCTAGCTGCTTTCGCACAGAGCCATGGCTATTTGGACCAGGGATGGACTCCTACCCCAAAGCAGCTGATCCAGTATAAGTGGCCTGGTCAGAATAAATAAGCTGGGCTGAGTATGTTCCTTACTGGAGAAACTGGAGTCTCAGATGGATCAATTGCAGGAGACATTTGAAAGTCAGGTCATGAGGTGGTAGCCAATCTGCTTTTGGATATTTGTGAGATTTCTTCAGATATCCTTAAATCCTTAAATCCTATCCTGTGCTCCCTGCCACCTTGAGCTAATGGGTGAATTTTGATCACTTGCAACCAGAGCAGCTCTGACATCCTGACTAGACCAACAGGAGTATTATTCCATTTGCTTCAGCTATGCTCAATGAGTTGCTAGTTAAGTGGTTCACTGTAAGCAAGATGGTTCTTTTCTGTCTTCTATTTTTTTTTTTTTTTTAAAGATTTTATTTATTTATTTGACAGAGAGAGACAGAGCGAGAGCAGGAACACAAGCAGGGGGAGTGGCAGAGGGAGAAGCAGGCTTCCCGCGGAGCAGGGAGCCCGATGTGGGGCTCAATCCCAGGACCCTGGGATCGTGACCTGAGCCGAAGGCAGACGTTTAACGACTGAGCCACCCAGGCGCCCCTCTGTCTTCTATTTGACATAAATGATTGCAAATGTACGTGATCAATGTTTCTCTTAATATGAAAATAAAGTGATTTCCTTTTTGAGTGAATTGATACCAATCATCACTTAGGAGCTAATAACAATGGACTCTGACTATGGTGACTTAAACATACAAGGATTCACTCTCTCTTAAAAGGAAAGTCCAAAGTTGATAGTTGAGGGGTGGAATGGTAGCTCCAGGCTGTTGTAAGGGACTGAGGCTTCTATTTTTTCTGCTCTGCAGTTCTTAGGGCTTGGTTTCCATCTTCATGTGGTGACTGACCACATGACCCAAGATGACTGCTGAAGCTCCAGCCATCATCAACCATCATGTGTGCTAGCTTTTGCCATAATTCTGAGAAACAAACCAGCCCCAAACTCAGTAGCTTACAATAATTGGCATTTCTTTGTCTCACTCCTAGGTCTGTAAGTCTGGTGGGGGTAGCTCTGCTTTAGTCTGCAGGTTGGCTGAATTCAGCAACAGGTCCAAGTTTAGGTCTGCTACATGTTTCTTGACATTTTGCTTCGACCAGCTGTTGGCAGGAGCATATAATGGTTAAAGCAAATCACAGGAATACATTCCAAGCCTTTATTCCCATTATATCTGATAACATCCCATGGGTCAAAGTCAGGAAAATGGTCAAGTCTAAAATCAAGGTTTGGGAAGTACATTCCATGTACCTTAAAGGGTGGGTTGTCTAATTCTATTAAGGGATGGGGTGAAGAGTTGAAAATAATAATTGAACCAACCACACATTATGTGTGAAATCCTGGACAAAAGAAGGAGGTTGAGAGGGACAAAGGAACATAGCTATTAACCACATCTGTTTTTAATGAGCCCATTCGAAACTCCCACACAACCCATCCTATTCTATTTCATTGGCCAGAAACTTTCCATATGACCATTCTTGATTGCAAGGGAGCCCAGGAAATGTATTCTTTATTCCAGGCTGCAGGGTGCTCAGCTAAACACTGGGGTCTTTTTCAAGGTCAGAAAGAGGGAAGAAGTATTCAGGCAACTAGTGATGTCTTTCACAGTGTTCAACAAGATGCATCGTATTTACCCCTCACTGTTGCAAGGTAATCTGATAACTTCAGTTAAGGTGTTCATCATGCGTCTAATTAACATATAAATGATTATCTAACCAGTAATTAAACACTGCTGGACTGTTGCTTTTGCAAGAAGGAAAATATAAGTCATCTGAGTTCTCTTCCACAAGTTAAACGTTTTTCTCAAACTCAGTTTCAGTTTTACTTACTCCTAAAACA
The DNA here is from genome assembly GCF_004348235.1 of Phoca vitulina. Lineage (NCBI taxonomy): Eukaryota > Metazoa > Chordata > Mammalia > Carnivora > Phocidae > Phoca > Phoca vitulina. Next base: position 47,169,470 of record NW_022589713.1, read on the forward strand.
TAAATGATGGGGCCAGGAGGAGTGGCTGCTAAAGGCTTCTAAAAAGAAAGTATTTAAGTAGCTGAAAGGCACTTACCTCCGAGAGAAATTCCCAAATAGGCTCTTCCTTCAGGCTTTTGCTGAAGTGTCACCTTGTCAGTGAGGCCTTTCCTGACTACCCTCCTTAAAATAACCACTTCCCCCTTTCCTTACTTCCTTTTTCTCCCTATCATTTATAACCCTACTTGATTATTTCATTATCTGCCTCCTCTCTCTAGAGGGTGAGTGACTTGGAGGCAGGTCACTTGTCATTTTGATCACTGTTGGTGAACTGGATTGCTGACTATGGTCCTCTATGATTGCTTTGGGTTGTCTGGTCACCTTGCCAGCTAGAAGCAGAAGCTTCTTTTTCACACAATGGCTTCATGAGGCTGTTGCAGCCATTCTGTGACCCTGGGTCTGGGGAGAAAAGGCAATCTGTTGAAGGTGGGCTTTTAGAAGCCTGGAACGATATTTGGTCCTAAGCTCATCCCTGAGAGGCAGAAACAGCCTTCTTTTAGACTTGTTCTGTGTGAGACAGATGCTGACACCTGGGACCTGGCCTGGTACTCTTAGCTTAGCCTCAGTGTTCTGTTGAACCCAAATAATTTCACAGAACATCAACATTGGACAAGGTCGCTCTGTGACCTGACGGATCAGGGCAAAATCAAGACCACTTCAGTAATCTTGTCAGTGGCCACGTGGAGAGGTGTGTGTATGGTGGTCCCCTGCATTCACCGTCTCTCCCAGGAGGGGCCTGAGAGCCGGTGCTTGAGAATATGGGTCCCCTGGGCCTGGGACCATGACTGCAGACCTGGGAAATCTGCAAATATGAGGATTGGGGGGGGGG
>NW_022589713.1:47180337-47199497 GCF_004348235.1 Phoca vitulina
TGTGTCTGTTTTTGTGCCAGTACCATACTGTCTTGATGATGACAGCTTTGTAGTAGAGCTGGAAGTCTGGAATTGTGATGCCGCCAGCTTTGCTTTTCTTTTTCAACATTCCTCTGGCTATGCGGGGTCTTTTCTGGTTCCATACAAATTTTAGGATTATTTGTTCCATTTCTTTGAAGAAAGTGGATGGTATTTTGATGGGGATTGCATTGAATGTGTAGATTGCTCTAGGTAGGATTTACTTCCAATTATTAACCAATTGTTTCAATATTGAATAAAAATGATTCTTACCTTCCTGATTAGTTTGTAATGATCTTGTATTATACATTAAATTCTCATGCGAAGTGGTATCTATTTTGAGGCTACAGTTTTCTTTTTTTTCCCTAAAATCCAGCTATTCTTGTGTAAGTACCAAGATCTTGCAATTGGAGCTCCGTAATATATTTTACTATCTTCATTACTCATTTTCATCTCTCTCCTGTCCTCCCTCAAAAATTGCATCAATACTTAAACGGCATCAAACCTACAAATTACAATTGAGAAGAACTGATTTTTTTTTTTTTTTGAGAGAGAGAGGGAAGGGGGGAATGTGCAAATGTGGTGGGGAGAGTAGGGAGAGGGAGAATCCCAAGCAGGTTTCATGCCCAGCATGGAGTCCGACATGGGGCTCGATCTCACGACCCTGAGATCATGACCTGAGCTGAAATCGAGAGTCAGACACTTAACCAACTGAGCCACCCAGGCACCCTGGCAAGAACTGATATGTTTAATTGACTAAGACTTCACATTCTGGAATGGAAAGTCATTTACATTTGCTTGTTGGGGTCTCTGACTGGCACTAGACATCACTAGCCCCAACATCATAGTCTTCCCTTAGATGATTGACACTTGTTAGTAATAGCATGTTTATATTGTGAGTCTGGATAAAAAGATGATGTCAGTGATCTTCAGTGAGGCTAAAGACAGGCCTACTATGTCAACCGTTAATGTAGAACAAAATAAAAGGACACCACAGCCCCAGTCAGGGTCTAACCTTGTGTTTGAGTTAAGAAAACCAAAATCATTGACCATATTAATTTAAGAAGGAAAAGGAGACGGAAAGCAATTGAGTGCATTAGACTGAAGCTCCTTTTTCTTTTTGGAACTTGGAGTCAACTGATGACCAAGGGTTGCAGGCCCCCCGAGTAATGTAATTTTGAGGAAGCTCCTGAGTAAGGTTTTAAGTCTACTGTGTGCTGGTTATTTGAACCATGGAGTGCTTTCTCTTTAATGCCATTAGTATTAATTTAGAATTCAAAGGAGTTGATCATTTTCTGCAAGAATGGCATAGCTAAAGATGTCTTACTGGTTTTGAAGGTAGTATTTTCCAGAGATGTCCCATAGCGTGGAAGGGAAACAGGAGTCCACACTCACATTAGGGAGAACTAAAGAATAAATGAAAACATCTGAGAACCAGTTGAAAGACCTCCGTGGTTCCCATGTTCCCCGGAAAATTTTTTTGTTTTTTCCCCCCCCCCCCCCCCCCGCCCCGTTTGCTTTGTCTACATTACAAAGCAAAGGTAACAGAGGCTGCCTGGTTCTCTTTTTTAGCTTGCTTTCTCTATCATTGAGTACAAAGTAGGTGTCTTTGTGAAGCTGTTTTCTTAGAAAGGAAAGTGGAGTGTTGGTGGAGAGGTGGAGAGGGGATGGGTAGGGAGAGAGAGTGATCTCTCTCTTTATTTTGCCCCTCCCCCCACATGCTTGCTTGGCCATAAACAGGATGTGTGGGTTGTTAAGTAGTCTTAAGTAAGGATGTTAACAAAGAAAAGACATTCATGATGGGTTTTTATTCTATTGGGAGGAGGGAGTGGAGTTTTAAATACCTGCCCATTCCAGGGAGGAAAAAAGGAAAGTTTTATATTCTCCATGCTGCCTTGAATAACTGTCAAAAATTCTCAGCAGTTTCTGGCTAGCCGGCTGCCTCGATCTGGAGGCTGGCATTGTGTTTTCTAAACCTACAATTAACTACCATCCGCTCCAAATTCAACCAGTAACAGTCATATCCTTTCATGCGTTTTAAGGAACTCTTTCTTAAAGGTTCTTTAAGTTCTTTTCCTGCTCTTGAAAATATCAGTTTTTGGTGTAAAAGTTACAAAATTAGATATTGGGAAATCACTGATGATCACCACAAACTATTCTTTCATTCACTCACATTTACTTACTGAGGGTCTCCTATGCCACCCCCCCTGGGCACAGTAATTTTAATTAGTTTAAATTGAAATTGCAAATAGCCCCATGTAGCCGGTGGCTGTCTATTAGCCGGTACAGAGCTGGAGGGCTGGGAGACAGGGATTAGAGCATGGGGTAAATATTGTGACACTGGTAGTGGTAAGCTGGGAGGGAAGCAGCCCCAGGGTTGGTGAGGGAGGGGGATGGAGGGGTTGAGGGTCTTCATGGAACACCTCTTGGAGAAATGATTTTAGATGATCGATTGCAGACCAGACCAAAGGTAGGAAGGATGGTGTGTATGAGAGAGTTTGAAGACACTCTAGGCATCTCTGGATAATTAATTGCCTTCTGTTTTTAATGAAACATGAAAGATGGGATGCCTTCTATGAATGAATTTGAAAAAACATGCCACAAAACACTCATTCTTATTTTGAGATTTAAAGGCCTTTCATAATTTTAGGCAATGGTGTGGGTTCATGTTCCCTAGAAGCAGAACCTGAGCTCGGGATCCTTGTGTATATGATTTTGAGGGGAAAGCTGTCAGGAGAAGGGAGGTGGGGGGCAAGGGGAGCAGGGGACACAGCTGAGCAAGGATGTGGTCTCCGCTGGAGACAACCTCAGCCCAAGCCCATGGGAGTTCCGGAGAATGCACTGCACACAGAGTTGGGCCCCCCTGGGTGAGGGACTGGTCTTTGGTACCATTCCCTGTGCCCATCAGTCACTGATTGTGGGCTGCACTTGCGAAGGTGAAGGTGGGTGTGTAACCTCCTGGGTGGGGGGTCTCCAGTCAACAGAGGGTAATTCTGGAAACTAGAGTAGTGGTGGCCCTTTAACAGCCAACGTTCTTAAGAACAGGTGGGTCGGGGCCACTGCCTGGTGGGATCGAGTTGGGCACCTGCATCCATGACTGTGCTGGCTCTATAGAACGTGGATGACTGAGTAGCTTTAGACAGACTTTGGGGCAGAAACAGATCGAAGGTGTAGGATTTCTTTGATCATCCTGGAACTTCCTGATGATTGTGGACTCAGCTGGTAGGTTGTGGTCATTAGCACGATTATGGATCTCTTGGCTTCTTTCACACACACCTGTTTATTGCCAGCCTACTGCCTGCCTGGCATTAGGTCTGTGTGCTTGGAACCTTGCCAAGCAAGGTCCGTTTATTTAGTAGACACCAGCCCTGCCAGTGACATATTTTTGGCAAATGTCAAAAGAGCGCATTGCGAGAGATCCTGAAGAAGCTTAACCACAGAAACTGCCAAGGTTTACTTCTGTCAAGGTTCTGAAGGCACCAATCTTTGCCAAAACATTTATAAATGATGCTCTCGAAAGACCTTCGTGCAGCAGGTGGGCTCTTTGAAGGAACTGTACACATTTCTGCCCACTGAGGTTGGCTTCTTTTTTAAGATTTATTTATTTATTTTAGAGAGTGACAGAGTGTGTGCGTGTGCGGCCCCCGAGAGCGCGAGAGGAGCAGAGGAAGAGAATCTCAAGCAGACTCCCTGCTGAGTGCGGAGCCCCCACGACCCCGAGATCATGACCTGAGCCAAAACCAAGAGTCAGCTGACTGAGCCACCCAGGCGCCCCTGACGTTGGCTTCTTAGCAGAGGCGCTGGCTTGCCTTGGTGCCACTGGATTCAGTGTGATTGAACCATGATGTACTGAGTGCTTACATGTGCAGGTGACCTTATGCCTGTCATCTTGTTACAGTCTTCACGGCCATTCTGGGAGGCCAGGCCGGTGGTGGCCATGCAGGCCCCCATGGCAGCGAGGACCAGTGGGTACTGTCCCAGCAGAGGTCCCTCTTGGCTCTGGCACACAGGGTGGGTACTGGGCCCACTGCGAGAGCTTTATGGTGCCTGTTGGCTGTGGGGTGCAGCCTGGGTCCTGGCACAGTGACTTCCCTACTTTTATAGATTAGAGGAAAACCAAACCCAGTTTGAATTCCCTAAAGGAAGAAGAAAAGTTTGTACCTTAATCTGCTTTCCCCCAACCTCACTCTGTTTGGAATCTTAATACACTTTGGGGAGTTGTGTTTTTAGGTCATCCTGTCTACGGGGATATCAGGGAAAAGCTCACTTGTTTATTACCAGCTGCAGGAACACTGTAGGACTTTATTTTGCCCAGTTGGGATGCTGGCTGCTTTAAGAATTAGGGCAGAGCTAAACTGAAGCTGCTTTGCTTAGGTCCTGTTGATGAGTTGGCGTCCTGCTCTGTTTCCTGTCCTGCTCTGTTTCCTCTCGTTGGTCCCATGAGCTTTGCTTTATTCCACGGTTACAAATGATACCCCTAAATTTGCCTGAGGCCATTGATTGTTTTTGTTCTTACTAATTGGCTGTGTGGCCTTGGGCCCATTGCGTACCCTCTCTTGTCTACATTTGTATCTAAAAATCGAGGGTGTTGGGCTACTGGCCTTTTGGTTCTAACATACAAAGAGTTTCACCCACAGTCTCTGCTTCCACACATCCTCCTTAAGATTCCCTTTGCATCCTCCTTAGAATGGATCCAAGGCATTATTTTTGTTTACAAAGGATGCATATTTCAACATAAACAATTTCTGAGAATTTTTAGCAGTAAACCCGATCAATCGTGTAATGACCATGTCTTCAATATTTATGGAAAGTTATTCCTCCGTCTGATGGACGCAAACCTCAGATAAAGAGCACAATGGAGCTAGTCAGGTTATTTCTTCCTGAGGGAGCTTTGATAATATGTCTTTCATGGAATCCATCCATTTTATTAAGTTGTCTTCTTTATTGGCATAAAATGATTCATAGTATTCCCTTATCATTATTTTATGTAGAAGGCCCCAGTACTTTCACAAATATGTTGTCGCTCCTGAATATGAGGGAAAACGATGTATTTTTTGGAAACATTTCCTTTTAAGTTGCTTTACTTGCTTGCTATTTAATTATATGTTGTACATGGTGGCTGTCTTATCAAGAGGTCAGAATCATTTAAAAAGTGCTTTTTAGGGGCGCCTGGGTGGCTCAGTCGTTAAGCATCTGCCTTCGGCTCAGGTCATGGTTCCAGGGTCCTGGGATCAAGCCCTGCTCAGTCGGGAGTCTGCTTCTCCCTCTCCCCTCCCCCTGCTTGTGTTCCCTCTCTCACTGTGTCTCTCTCTGTCAAATAAATAAATAAATAAAATATTGAAAAAAAAAATGCTTTTTAAGGAATTCACAGGCTCTTTGCCTCCTTTGTCCTGTATAATAATGCTTAGCAGAGGGTCCACTGGCCCCGCAGATGAGCCGCTGAGAAACACGGAGTCAGAGTCTGTAGGGCCAGGCCCTTTCAGATGGTTCAAATATTCCCAGTGTCTCCACATCAGTCTGAGATCCATCCAAACCAAAGCATGAAGATGCAGAAAGGGATAGATGTGCTCAGTCTCTCTAGAAAAAAGAAGATGGGGTTTGCTTGTAGAATCATTTCTGCCGCCTCCCCTACAGAAATGGACTGTGGTGTAGCTCTAGCTAGCCCAGTGTGTTTAGATACTGTTAGGACACAGGCCCGTGGAGACTGGTGGTCTGGGGAAGGCCCTTGGGTGCGATAACCAGCCAGAAAAAAGGAAAATCTGAGGTCGTGGAGGCAGCAAGTCAGCTGGAGACTGTACTTTCTCCTTCCAAAGAGCCTCCCTGAACAGCGCTGAGAAAAGCAAAATTCAGCCCAAATCAAGTTTCTTGGGCTGCAGCCGACAATTAGGATTAAAAATCCAGGTCATAGAAAACAACATCCCGGCCTGGGAGCCATGCCTTGTTGGAATTTTACTGAGTGAGAGGTGACCCAGGGATGAGATCGTGGGTGAGTTGGGGCGTGTTGGGAGGAAACAGTAAACCCAGGGGTGAGACAGAAAGATAAGCTGTCCCCAGGGGAAGCTTCCGTCAAAGCAACCCAGCACTGGATGTCGCAAAGGGGGACAACGTGAGCGACAGGGCGGCATCTGGTGAGGCTCAGCAAACCCAGAGCCGAAGGGGAAAAGGGGAGCATCAAAGCTTCATGTGATGAAATCATCGGAAAGCGGGAGAAGGGTTCATCTGGAGGAAAAACCGTTGGAGAGAAATGGTTATTCTTGTGGTCCCTGGAATGTCTGAGGCCATGTTAATATTAATGCCCAGCTTGGAGTTCCAGTGGCCCCGCTTGCATACACGGGACCTCAGCCAGTGTCCCCGAGTCCCCAGGACAGGGTGTCAGCTGTGCTCAGGTACACTGCAGCTCCTATTCTTTCTCCAGCAGTTAAGTCATTCCTCACTCCCCCACCTCTGCTGTCAGTGTGTCCCTAAGGCCCCACGTTGTCCTCTTCTGCTGTGCTGGGGAAGGTGGGGCGGCTGCCTCTGTTTACTCTTGCACCTTGTCACCTGCGTCCCAGAGCCTCACACAGGCTTTTGAAACCCAGCTCATTTAGTGTCCCTCATTGAACCTGTGCTCCGAGGATCGGGAGGGCAGGTGCAGATGCCATTCCACTGCCTCTTTTGTCACCGTCTCTTTTCTTCTTCCTTCCTCCCAGGTATCTGCTACCTGTGCACGAAACACCTCCTTCTTCCTCCTTCGCTCACTCCCTCGCCTGCCCATTTGGCAGCCGGTGCATGTAGATTCCAGAGAAGTGAACCCACCCCTGGGCCAGAGCCGCCCCTGGATCCCACTTGGGATTTGGTTGGGTCATGCCACCATGCTTTCAGGGTTAATCAAAGGCATATGCACTAGTCCCAGGACTTTGTAATCTACCCCGCCATGGTCTGTGTATTTTGGTGCGGCTAGCCACTTTGGTGATGTAAGAGGTAGTCTGTAGCAGTGCTTCTTAAACTTCCAGATGCATCAGACCACCTGGGGATTGTGGTAAAATGCAGAATCTGATCCTGTAGGTCTGGGCTGGGGTCTGAAATTCTGCATTTCCAACAAGCTCCCAGGTGAGTCCAGTGCCGCGGGTCCACTCTGGGTCGTCAAGGTGGTCCTTCTCTCCTTCACTTCTGTGTGCTGTCCTTAAAGGAAAACTCAGGCAGTGGACTTTCTGATTGGGCTGCACTGGTGATGTCACGTTTTAATTACATACCATACGTTCCTTACTCACATGGTGAAAATAAAGGTACTGTGGGTTGTAATACTACTTTAAGGAATTGGTTTATGGGCCACTTTGAAATTGCTTATAGGTGACCAGCATTCCCAGCAGCATACTCTGGAACTTGTCTCTAGATCTGTGTTTCTCAAGGTGTGGTCCATGAGCCAGCAGCATAGGCATCACGTGGGACCTTGTTAGAGATGCAGACTCTCAGGACCTATCCTAGACCTTGACTGGCTGAATTAGTTCCTGTACGTGAACGCAGTCCCCAGGCGGTGTGTGTGCACATTGGGGATGGGAGCTGCAGCTTAGCCAGTTTAGTCGGACGCCAAAGGAGGCACAGTAGTGACAGTGGAGAAAAGTTCCTCCCTTGGTCATCGGTCCTCTTTGTCGTGGCGTGTCCTGGGATGTTTGGGGAGAGAGGAAAATGCTTTCTGGCTTGCATGGAACATGAAGGTTCTTCAGACAAAATAAAACCAGCAGAAGAGGAAGGGAGAAGTGTGATGTGGTGATGAGGTGGGTAGCGTGTGCAGGATGAGATCAGGGGATCAGGGTGAGGGGAAACCCAAAGACGGGAGGAAGAGTATTACCGAGGGGGATGGATGAGCTTTGAAAGTGAGGAGATATGGTGCTCGCTTCGGCAGCACATGTACTAAAATTGAAAGTGAGGAGATATGTAAGCTTGTTCACTTTAAAACCCTCTTCCAACTAACTCACTGCAACTCCCAAGTAGCTGGGACAGTAAAGTTTTTTCTTTCATTCCTTTTTTTTTTTTTTTTTTGGTTTAAACAGAAATTTGTTCTCTCCTGGTTATGGAGTCTTGAAGTCTGAAATCCGATGCTGGGAATGTTGTTTCCTTCTGAGGGCCGTGAGGGAAGGAGCCAGTGAAGGCCTCTCTCCTTGGCTTGTAGATGGCTGTCTTCATGTTCACATGGCATTCTCCCTGTACGATTGTCTGTGTCCAAACTTAACGCCCTTATAAGGATACCAGTCATGTTGGATTATAGCCTATCCCAGGGACCTCATTTGAACTTGACTGCCTCTGTGAAAACCCTATCAAAATCATGTCATATTCTGAGAGATGGGGGGTCAGGACTTTGGATGAATTCAAGGGCGGTGGGACACAGTTCCACCCATAACAAGGTTGTATAGGCAACTATTAGTTTTGCCTGGTCAGTATCCATTGCACTTTCTTCTTTTTCTTCATGGATTTTTTTTGTTAATTAAGTACAGTTGACACACAATGTTACATTAGTTTCCAGTGTACAACATTGTGATTCAACAAATCTATATGTTATGCTGTGCTCACCACAAGTGTAGCCATCATCTGTCACTGTACATCGCTATGACAGTATCATTGACTGTATTCCCCGTGCTGTATCTTTCATGCCTATGACTTATTCATTCCATAACTGGAAGTGTGTACCTCCCTCTCTCGTCCCCATTTTGCCCATCCCCCCAATGCCTCCCCTTTGGCAACCACCAGTTTTTTCTCTGTATTAATGGATCTGATTCTGCGTTTTGTTTAGCAGATTCCATCTTTAAATCAGTGAGTAGCTTAGGAAGAAAGTATCAGGCATCTGTTAGGTGGGCTATAACAAGGACTGGCAAATATCCTTCACTCAGAGACCATACAAGGTTCTTGTGCCAATAAGCTGGGAGGTACATAGGAAAATGGGCATGAGTAGGTCAGCAGATTAAAAGACAACCCAGACCAGGGGCACCTCTGAGATGAGAGTTGAAAAAAGTCTTTTTAATTATTCTGTTTCTGATGTCTCAGTTGATGTGCTGTTTGGTAATAAAGGTTAAGTAGTGACATCATTAATTAGAGACTGAAGTGTCATCAGCAATGATGGCAAATAAATAGCACGGCAGGTTCATCTTATTACCTTTATTAGTTTCTCTGGCTTTGATTAATACAGACGTTGGCTAGGCTTGCAAGTTATGAAACAGTAGCATTTTTGAGGCTTAGTGACTGGAGGCTGCATTCCAATTTTTTATTCGTTTAGAAAACTCTCCTTGGGATGTTTGCATAATCAAATGTAAGTTCACAAATGTTTCTCCTGCCTCATAATCTGCATATGAACAAAATGAGTTTGTTCCCAAACAGACCCTGGAAAAAGCCCAGGACAAATGATTACTCAGTGAAAGGAAAAAATGATTCCAGCTGATCCTTCTTCATCTTCTACAAAAGAATGGAAGTGAACAGTTTCTCAGCGCTGCGTCCTGGGGCCACACGTGATCAATCTGGTGAAACCACTCAGAAATATGAGGTCAATAAAAGGGAAAGTATTCTAGGAGGAGCTTCCCTGCCAGGAAAGGGGGTTATATGCCACTAGATGCATTGACTTTCTTCCAGTCACTTTTTGTTGTTGTATTGCATATTACCAGATGTTTTGAAACACCAATTTCCATTTCTTTTAGTACTCATAATTTGTAAATGCTTAAAAAGTGATTATGTATTACTTATGCCTGATAGCAATTTGGTGTGATTCTCCCATTTCTTCTTCTCATGTGTCATTATAGCTCTCTAGAAACCAAGGTGAGAATTCCAAAGTTAGTGCTGACCTCAGACATTGTTTTTCTTTGTTAGACATATGGGTTAGGATTTGAAAATGACTAGGAAGAGGTACATTCTTTTTATTCTGATTAAAAAAGACAAGTAAAAGATTAATTTTAGCAGGATAGTTTCTGTTTTTTAAAATCTTGATCCTAAACTCCATGATTAGCAGCCTAAACAAAGTGTTATTAAATGATCACACAGGAAACGGGATTAATGTGACTTCCCATCATTGTGCTAGCCTGGTCAGCATGATAAGGTGTAGACCTGACCCTTGTAGAATCAGGTTATGCTACCTCATCTGAATCGTGGCAGCAAATTGGAGACAGGATTGCCAGGGGCCAAAGCTGTTAGAAGCAATAAGAGCAAAATGCCCATGCAGTTATTGGCTCACACCAGTCAGAGAATCCTAGGATCAGTGAGCAGGAAGTTCGTTTAGCCTCCCAGAATTGCTGTATGCTTCAATTTGCTGGAGTATTCCTCTTATTATCCTGTCCTTACTGGTTTCCTATTTCAAACACTACATGGATGACAAATTCACCTGCTGAGTCACATTTAGCATCTTTTTCTCTTTGCTCTCGAGATATACAATGGATTTAGGGGAAATCCAAGGTTACAAGACCTGTTTTCTTTTGGAGACGGAAGAAAAGCACACGCTGAGCACTTTCAGCATGAGTGAGGTATCATGGTTGCAGATGTGGAGACTGAGGCGCAGAGAGATTCTATAACTCTCCCAAGGTCACATGACTAGGAAGAGCGTGGTATAACCGGGGTTTAAGTGAGGTCTCTGACCCTGTGTTTGGTGTTCTTTGCCTGCCTCTAAAATGAAGCCATTGCAAACTCTGAAGAAATGCTCTCCCTTGCCTGTATCAGTCCCTCTTTATAAATGCTGCTTTGGCAGATTTCCTTGTATTAAATGGATGTCTGTGATTGCGCTTTCTTCCACCTCTCTCATTTAATCTCTTTATGAGGTCTGGGGTGTGACGTCTACCAGAGCTGAAAGGAGAAACACTCAGTTGTCTACAAGGAGAGCTGGCAGACTGAGACGTGCCACTCACGTTGGATGTTAGTGCTGGGAATGGGTTCCCCAAATCTGCAGTGCCTAGTATCATTAATAGTGAGATGTGCTGAAGGGTAGACCAGATGTCCAGCAGCCAACTGCCTGTATCCAGTCTCAAGCATTCACGTGAAGGAACAAACAGAGCTTCAGAGGAGGGAGCTGACTGTGAAAGTGAGGTCAGGGAAGGTTTGGCAGTGGATATAGGTCCCAGGTCTTACAGGATGTTGAGGCTTGGGTGGGTGTAAGGAGTGGGGGGTGGGTGTAGGGTTGGGATGGGTAGAGGGCACTGGATTATGGGGGGCCTTACATATCAAGCTGAGGAGTTTCAGTTTGGCCCCCAAGAAGGTAATAAGGAGCCATTGTAGGTTCTTGAGCAGAGGAGTGGCTCAGAGAAAGCAGTGTTTATTCTGCTGTGTGTGTGTGTGTGTGGGGGGTGGTGGTTAGATTGACTCTGGGGAGAAACCCTATAAACATTTGTATTTAGGGTGTATGAGGCAAAAGCAGCAGTATTGTCAAGTCAAGGCCAATTTATGTTGCTGTAGAAACTTAGAAAAACAGAGTGCTACAACAGCATCTTTTTCTGTGTCACTTTGTGGGAAGCTATAGGCTTGGTGACCAAGGACTGGGAATTAGGGTGTTTAATTTTCACTATCTCTACCTTCTTTAACTATTTGTGGTTGATGTAGGGGTTATTATCCTAGATCATTTTAGGTTGAGCCACGTGAAATTTCCATTCTTTTGCAGGTCAGAATGGAAGTACTGGCAAATTCACATGGTTCCATTTAATCAGTTTTGTAAATTGTTGGTGATAAGTAGACACAAGCTGGTCTTTAGCTTTCTGGTTGGCTTGATGGGGGTAGGTACCAGGATACTGCTGCTTCTATTTAGCCTAAATGTACCACTGTTGTCCTCGGGAGGTGAGGCTGTTGCTGGAGACAAACCCAAAGGTTGTGCTATATTCTTCCTCTTCCTGCTTACAGACCAGGCATTCAGGGTCTCCTGATTTGATTCTCTCACCTTTAAAGAAGAAAACTTTGCTCTGGACTCAGGATTTTTAAGGGGGGAGGAGGGCTTGCACCTTGACATTGTGTTTTCCTAGCACTGCCTAGTAGCTTGACGCAGCCAGAACCCGGTTATGTTGGGGAGGTGAGGGATTGAGTTCTCACGCTTGCCCCCAGACACCAGAGGTTTTGAATGAGTTTGTGATTGCCTGGACAGTGGACTGAGCATGCCTGATGGTGGTGGAGCAGAGCTGCTCTGTCTTCACGTCCTTTGTCTCTGTGCCCTGGGATGGGGACCACTCTTATGGAGCCTCTCCTGGGTTCAGGGATGGGGTGTTCCCAGTTTACTCCCCTCACCACCAGGAATCAGGGCTGGATCTGGCTGAGAACATGCCCCTCCCCTATCCCGACTCTGGGTACCACAGGGCCAAGTCATCGATCACCATACCTAAACTCCCTAGTTTCACTGGGACCTTGAGGCTGCAGGTCCCATCATGACTCACCTCACTGTCATCCTCAGTCACTATTCAATGTGTGAGCACTACCAGTGTCTGTCCTGTTTCATGAGGACTCTTATATGGTTCCCTGACATCCCATGCTGGACCCTTCTCTGGGACCCTCCTGAGCCCCCTTCCATGCTAAACTCTTCCTGCATCCCTAATGTATTCATCAAATGCTCCTTTGTCCTTCTGGTTCTCCCCTAAAAATCCCTCTCCTTTCCCTTCCCTGGAACAGAGAATTCTTTTCCATTGACTTAGCCTGATAAATATGTATGGCAGGTCCTACTCTGTGAGAAGTACCACAAGGAAAACAAATGACAACACTAGTCCCCTTGTGCACACACCTTTGAAGGTCCTCTTCCTTGGTATCCTTCCTTAATTTTCCCTGTGAGGAAACACAGACTAGTATTACTGCTGTAGATCTTTCTTCCTCTCAACTCTCTGACAAAATTGGAGGCAGATTACAGAGATTATGAGAAGAAAAGGAATAACAGATGTCCATAAATAGTTGAACTGTAAATGTTAAGTGTTAAGCTCATAAATTTATGGGATATGGGATCGGTACCAGCCACTACTTGTCATCCAATCTGACACCTGTGTCTAGATGGAAATCATCTCAGGACAGATTGTGCATTATAATTAAAAAACAAAAAACATTCTGTGTAAATATGCTGGGCCAAATTGCGCATCCTGGCACAATTGGGGTTCTTGCTACAATTCAAATGCACACAAAAATTATCTTTAATCTCTTTTTAAAGGAAGCATAAACAGCAGATTCCTACATGTAGGGTAGGACAGATGGATCCTGTGGGGTAATGTAAGTAATCCACAGCCCACCCTCATGGTGTAACTCAGTGACACATTCTTCATTTTCCTGTTTCCTGACCCGGACTGAAATGGAAATTGAACCAATTTTGCCTCAACTGCTTTATTCTGGCTGGGCATAGTTGATCAGGAAATACGTCCTGTTTTATTCAATTATGCAGTTTATCAGGAAATACATTGAGAATGAGCACATTTTCATTATTAAAGCTCTGAACATTAATATGACCTTGGTTTGTTTGTTTCTTTCTTTCTTTTTAATATCAGGAAGAAAAACCATTTAGAGAAGAAAGTTTCTATACCTACACTGAAACTTGTTTCAACTTCCTTTCTCTTTCTCTTTCCCTTCCCTTTTTTCTTTCCCTTTCCCTCTCTCTCTCTCTTTTTCTCTTTTCTTTCTTTCTCTTCTTCCTTCCTTTCTTCTTTCTCTTCTTCCTTCCTTCCTTCCTTCCTTCCTTCCTTTCTTTCTTCCTCCCTTCCTTTCTTTCCTTCCTTCCTCCCTCCCTCCCTTCCTTCCTTTTCTTTCTTTTTTGCAACCCTAAGAAATATCCACCATGTCACGCTGGTCCATGAATTTTTGTGATGCCAAGTGAATTCTGCCTTATCAATATAATATATTACTACCAAAATGATAATTATCATACAAAAGAAATATTGAGACTGTAAGGACAGTGTTAATAACTGGCCATTACTGTGCCCTTACTGTGTGCCAAACACCCCTTTAAGTGAACTTTAATTATTTTCCCATTTGCTCTTCACAAAAACCCTGGAAGGAAGGTGTTCTCCTTCCTACTTCCTAGATGAAAAAACAGAAACCTGAGTAATTTGCCCACATGCATGCAAGTCCCCAGTGGCCATACCAGGATTCAAATCCAGATCTGTCTTCAGAGTCTGTGCTCATCACCTCTTCACATTTTCACCTCACCTCGAGTGAGTTGAAAGTCAAGCTGAAAAAACTCTTCTTGGCAAAGAGGTGGATGAGATTTTGGTTCTTTAAGGTTCCAGAATGTTCTGACCTCTTGTTGGTATTTCCTGGGCAGCGAAGCTTAGACCTTTTATCTCAGCTGTATATCCCTGAAAGACAGCTCACTTTAGGGTAGCAGAAGTTGTGTTTCCAGGGTCAGGCCACGCCTAGTGAGGCCTCTCAAGGTGTGGCACATAATGGGGGCTCCTGGGAGGCTTGGAGGAGCCACTCAGGCCCAACGAAGACTTGTTCTACTTTCCTGATCTCTTATAGGGGAGACTGGGGATTAGACCCAAAGTGCACAGGCTCCAAGATTTTAAGCAGATCCTCAAAGATCACACTTCTATAAAACCGTTATAGAATCAGTGACCTTCAGTAAAGCTTTGGTGAAGGCCAAAGGGCTCTTTGAACCCATCATGACTGACACTGTGTTGTCATTTTCCTCTTGCAGAACATCGAGGCCTGTGTGACCACTCTCTAAAATCTTTAAGCTCCAGAATCACGGAGCGGAAGCTGCAGGGCACATGGCTGCCTGCTGGCCGAGGGAATCTGGAGAAACCACTCCTGGGGCCACGTGGCTCTGTGGTGCCCATGTTCAGCACTCAGAATGGTCTTCACTCCGTCCATGCTGACAGTAGTACCCTAAAGCCCAGGGTGGTGACCGTGGTGAAGCTGGGTGGGCACCCCCTCCGGAAGATCACTCTGCTCCTCAACAGACGGTCCGTGCAGAGCTTTGAGCAGCTCTTGGCGGACATCTCTGAGGCCCTGGGCTTTCCCAGATGGAAGAACGATCGCGTGAGAAAACTCTTCAACCTCAAGGGCAGGGAGATCAGGAGTGTCTCTGATTTCTTCCGGGAAGGGGACGCTTTCATAGCCATGGGCAAAGAACCGTTGACGCTGAAGAACATTCAGGTAGCTATAGAAGAACTGTACCCCAGCAAAGCCCGGGCCCTGACACTGACCCAGCACAGCCGAGCCCCTTCTCCCAGGCTGAGAAGCAGGCTTCATAGCAGGGCCCTGAGAGGGGGACACCACTGTGGAGAGACCGAGGCTGCCAAGAGCTGCGGTGAGGCTTCCCGGTCTAAGGCGGCCATCAGTCATCAGGGAAAGGCCCCCGTGGAGCCAGCGCTGGGGGACAGGGCCAGGCCCCAGAAGAAGTGGGTCGGGGGGAAGTGGGAGCCTGAGCCGGGCAGCAGGCCGCCCAGGGAAGCCACTCTGGAGAGACCTGCGAGCGGAGAGAAGCACCTGGGCGTGGAGATCGAAAGGACCTCGGGTGAGCTCATCCGATGTGAGAAGTGCAAGAGAGAGAGGGAGCTCCAGCAGGGCCTGCAGAGGGAGCGGCTGTCCCTGGGGACCAGTGAGCTGGACTTGGGCAAGTGCCACAGGTATGACGCAGCGGAGAAGCTGGTGAGGACCAGGAGCTGTAGGCGGTCCCCCGAGGCCCACTGTGCAGGCGGGGAGGAAGCGTGGAAGGGCGAGAGCCACAGGAGCAGCCCCAGGAACCCCACTCAGGAGCTGAGGAGGCCCGGGAAAAACCCGGACAAGAAGGAGGACAGAGACCCCGAAGGTCAGGAAGGTCAAGCTCAGGCAGCCGCCAAGGCCAAGAGGGAGCTCGGAGAAGCCCAGCCCGTCAGAGAGGAGGGGCTGCGGGACGTGAGGAGGGAGGCCAGGAGCGCCTGCAGGAACAGGCCAGGCGGCCGGCAGCCCAGGGAGCAGCAGGCGGAGCCCGAGGCACTCCCGGGGCCGCGCGGGGGCGAGCAGGACGCGGACCGGGAGAAGCAGCCCTGTACGCCGGCGTCAGGGGCCAGAAAACCGGCCGCTCGCGGGGAGAGGGAGCCCAGGGGCGGTCGGAGGCGGCGGCCCGCGGGCCTCCTGGCGACCGACGTGCACAAGCACTACGAGGCGGGCCGCGTGCTCGGGGACGGCAACTTCGCCGTGGTCAAGGAGTGCCGGCACCGCGAGAGCCGGCAGGCCTACGCCATGAAGATCATCGACAAGTCCAAGCTCAAGGGCAAGGAGGACATGGTGGACAGCGAGATCCTGATCATCCAGAGCCTCTCCCACCCCAACATCGTGAAGCTGCACGAGGTGTACGAGACGGAGGCGGAAATCTACCTGATCATGGAGTACGTGCAGGGCGGGGACCTCTTCGACGCCATCATGGAGAGCGTGAAGTTCGCCGAGCGCGACGCCGCGCTCATGCTCATGGACTTGTGCAGGGCACTGGTGCACCTGCACGACAAGAGCATCGTCCACCGGGACCTCAAGCCGGAAAACCTGCTGGTAAGCCCTGACCTCCTGCTGGTAGGGAAGCATGTCTCCTGCACTGTCATCCCCCCATTCTGGAACACGGCCTTCGTGTTATTTTAACATTCTGTGCCAGTATTTAAAACTCTGGTTATAGGTCCTAAGTTGCTGAGATGCGTTGGTGTTGATGACATTATTGAAAAAGCAACCTTCCAATTTAAATAAAACGGGAAGTGCTTCCTCATTCCTGGGAGAAAAATGCTTCTGCCTTGACAGTGACCGGGTGGACTTAATTTCGGGTGTATTTGCACAGCCTCTGGCCTTGGTGCCAGCAGCAGATTCCCCTGTGGGCTTTGTATCACCCTTGCACGGAAACTCCCCCGGCCTTTTGAAGAGAACCTCTTGTCAGGGGTATTCAAAAGGCTCAGCACTGCGGGGGCCCTTGTGTGAGGTGGGTGAGAGGCTGGCTCAAGAGTCCGATAACCTGGCTTTCTTAGTTACTTGCTGTAGGATAAGTCTTTCACCTCTCTGGGCCTTTGTTTCCTCATTTATAAAAGAGAAATAGCAATAGTACTTATCTGGCACGGCTGAGGGAGGATGTCTGGGAGCTGGCCTGGCATTCACCGCTCAGCTCTGGTGTTTTCCTGTTGACCATAGACAGTCTCACAGAACACCAGCACCGGATAAGGACACTCTGCGACCATGATGGATCCAGACAAAAGTAAGACCCCTTTATAATCATGTCCAAATGCAGATAAAACCAAGATTGTCCAAACCACAAAGATGGCCACACATTCACTTTTGGCTACTAGGGGTGACTTGCTCCTACCTTCTTCGTAAGAATTACTGAGGCACCCAATTGTAGAATTACTCTCACTTCCTGACAGTATCCAGTTCGGAGCAAAATCCTGCTTTCTTGAGCCCTCCCCCAAATCACCTAACAACCCCAATCTTAAAGTCCTTTGAACACCCTCTTATTTGGCTTACTGGATCCCAGTGGTGTGCATTCTCTCTTGTTGCAATGAGTCAGTAAACCCAGTGTTCCTTAACTGCAAGTGTGTTCCTGGTGGTCTCTGTGAGGACAGCATGCTTCACATGGTCACCCTCTGGCACCTTTATCCTACTTTTTTTTTTCTTTTAAGATCTTATTTATTTATTTATTTGAGAGAGAGAGAGAGACAGAGAGAGAAAGAGAGGGAGAGCATGAGTGGGGGGACGGGCAGGCAGAGGGAGAAGTAGACTCCCCGCTGAGCAGGCAACTGGATGAGGGGCTTGATCCCAGGACCCTGGGATCATGACCTGAGCTGAAGGCAGATGCTTAACCACCTGAGCCACCCAGGCGCCCCATCCCACTTTCTTCTTAGCCCTGATCGCCACCTGATACGTTCCCTATTTATTCTTCTTTTTTCTTTGTCCTCTTACAGGAAAGACAGTCCCATGATAGCAGTGCTTTGTTTTATTCAGACTTTACCCCAAAACCTTGAACAGTTCTGTCACATGGTGAACCATCTTTAAATAGTAGTTAGATGAAGGAAGGAATTCAGACCAGAGCGTCCTGCCTGCCAAACAGCAAGCATTCTGTCAGTGGTGGCTACCATCATTATTATTCCTTTAGAAATGACTCTGATGTTAAGGTGGATATCACGAGCAGGCAGCCAGAGCCGGATTGCTGCAGATAGAGCACCAGCGAATGGGGAAAATGATCTCCCTGAGCCACGTTTTTGTTTATGTTTTCCTTTTTGGCAGGGCTTTAGCCTGTTTTCTTAAATTTCATGCCTGTAGACCCAGCCTGGGAATATCATTCCTCGGTACATTCATATATCTGTAAACTGTTCCCACGAGCAAACAGAAATACCGAGTAAATCAAACAAAGTATCTGGTGAAATGAAGTCAATGTTGACCACAAAGTCGAGCGACCTTGTTTTGGCCCAAATTTATAGAATTGAAGAAGCAGTTTGACTGGTTTCTTGAGAGGTCTGAAATACCATCACAGGTCTCCCTCTGAAAAAAGTTCATTTCTGCCTTAGCTGAGTGTTCTCATCCTTTCTTCAGCTGCTTTTTGATTGTTTCTGTCTTTTGGGTCCGAGCCCGTGCGTTCTCCATGTGCAGTGCACTGTTCACTGTTTATTATGGAGACATTCGAATGAGCCTCTGATATTTTCACTGAATTGTCTCAGCAGAAGAGGTTCTGATTAGAGGCCTGGGTGGGTCCCCCTGAGCTGACCATTCTGGGCATGGGCCTAACCAAGCATTATAACGGTTATACAAGTTCTTGAGTATGTGGAATGAGATAATGTATCCTCTAGGATTATTTTCTTTTGGGGACAGTCATCTCCGCTTGCATTTTCTCAGCCGGGTCCTTGAGCCAGTGTGTCGAGCCAGCTTATCTCTTGGGCAATAGCAGCTCTCACCTGTGTTACGGATGCACTCGTCAGCAGTTTTTAAAACGGAGAAAGCACCGGTTTAGATTTCATGGAGAAGTTTACTTAAGGAATTAGAGAAACTGCAAGGAATATGTTTCGTTTGGACAAGCTGACTGCCTTTGAGAGGTCATTTGACAACTCTGCATGGATTTAAATGTCAGGACATGTGTGTTGTTAGTGCCCTTAAGGGCAATGAGGTGTGTATGTGTGTGTGTGTGTATGTGTGTGTGTGTGTGTGTGGTGTTGGGGACGTGTGTGTGTGTGTGTGTGTGGTGTTGGGGACCTGTGTGTGTGTGTGTGGTGGGGACGTGTGTGTGTGTGTGTGTG